>NC_044063.1:8684847-8687347 GCF_902167405.1 Gadus morhua
TGTTTTTAATTAATGATCATAATCGCTATCTTACTTGTAAACTCTGACCTATAGAGTTTACAAGTAAGATAAATACATCAAGGAACCCAATCACTTGACGCTAGTCGATGCTTTCATAGACGATAACATGCTTTTGGCATTACAGGCCAGTGTAGGCCACCATAGCATCTCATAGGTTGTTAGAAAGGGCAGGGTGAGGATGGGATATTGTATTGGTTGCAATTTGCGACCTCACCACTAGATGCCACTAAAGCCTACACACTGCATCTTTAAGGTAAATCCTCCCAGCTCCACTCCCACCTCCTGAAGGAGCTGTACGAGCAGGCCCGCAAAGACCAGAGGCTGGGGGCCCTGCCCACACACAGGCTGCTACCCAGGTACCCTGTCTGTCTGCCTGGTCACCAGTCTTAATGTGTCTTGTCTGTTTCCCTGTCCATCTGTCTTTATATCCATCTATCTGTCTCTTTATGTCAGGCCAGCGGCCTGCCTAGCCTTGTGCAAGTCCCGCTGCCTCTAGCTGTCTTATTACTCTATCTGGCTATCTGTCCGTCTGTCACTCCGCGTTTACCCATTGATCAGCTTTTTTCGCTTCCAATTCCAAAATTATTGTTTAATCTATTTTAACCTTCTTTCCACTATTTAGGAAATATGCAGTGACGGTTAAAGTACCAGATACGAAAGGCTGTAGGACCTGTTCAGTTGGTGAGGAAAGATCAACCATAACACCCAGTCATCCTTGGTGTGCGTGTTTCAAGTTTGTGTGTGTGTGTTGATAGTCATTTCAAAAGCATTATTATTATTATCATGGATCAATAGTGTTGCAACTATAATCAATGTGTGCATTGATGAGTCTACACCACGGTCACCAGATTAACGTTTGGTGTCAGAATAAGGCTTTCCTCTTCTCAGCAAAACAATAGGTTTTCGAAAATACCTGTCATCAGTCTGAAACGCAGCGCAGCGAGCGCGATGCGTTCAGGTGACCCGTCTCCCCCCCTGAGGTCCGTCTGCTGGTCTCTCTCCTCTGCAGTGGACACGGGGCAGCGGGGCATCGCCTTCCTGTGCTGCGCGCTGGACACCAGCGTGCTGCTGCTGCAGTGGTACGAGCCCCTGCACAAGTTCATGCTGATCAAGGTGGGTGGGAGCTGCTGGTCAGAGCCACTGGTCTCCAGTACTGCTGCTGGTCAGAGCCACTGGTCTGTACTGCTGCTGGTCAGAGCCACTGGTCTGTACTGCTGCTGGTCAGAGCCACTGGTCTCCAGTACTGCTGCTGGTCAGAGCCACTGGTCTCCAGTACTGCTGCTGGTCAGAGCCACTGGTCTGTACTGGTGCTGGTCAGAGCCACTGGTCTCCAGTACTGGTGCTGGTCAGAGCCACTGGTCTCCAGTACTGCTGCTGGTCAGAGCCACTGGTCTCCAGTACTGCTGCTGGTCAGAGCCACTGGTCTCCAGTACTGCTGCTGGTCAGAGCCACTGGTCTCCAGTACTGCTGCTGGTCAGAGCCACTGGTCTGTACTGCTGCTGGTCAGAGCCACTGGTCTGTACTGCTGCTGGTCAGAGCCACTGGTCTCCAGTACTGCTGCTGGTCAGAGCCACTGGTCTCCAGTACTGCTGCTGGTCAGAGCCACTGGTCTCCAGTACTGGTGCTGGTCAGAGCCACTGGTCTCCAGTACTGCTGCTGGTCAGAGCCACTGGTCTCCAGTACTGCTGCTGGTCAGAGCCACTGGTCTCCAGTACTGCTGCTGGTCAGAGCCACTGGTCTCCAGTACTGCTGCTGGTCAGAGCCACTGGTCTCCAGTACTGCTGCTGGTCAGAGCCACTGGTCTCCAGTACTGCTGCTGGTCAGAGCCACTGGTCTGTACTGCTGCTGGTCAGAGCCACTGGTCTCCAGTACTGCTGCTGGTCAGAGCCACTGGTCTGTACTGCTGCTGGTCAGAGCCACTGGTCTCCAGTACTGCTGCTGGTCAGAGCCACTGGTCTCCAGTACTGCTGCTGGTCAGAGCCACTGGTCTCCAGTACTGCTGCTGGTCAGAGCCACTGGTCTCCAGTACTGCTGCTGGTCAGAGCCACTGGTCTCCAGTACTGCTGCTGGTCAGAGCCACTGGTCTCCAGTACTGCTGCTGGTCAGAGCCACTGGTCTGTACTGCTGCTGGTCAGAGCCACTGGTCTCCAGTACTGCTGCTGGTCAGAGCCACTGGTCTCCAGTACTGCTGCTGGTCAGAGCCACTGGTCTCCAGTACTTCTGCTGGTCAGAGCTTCTCCCACAGCAGTGCAGAGAGGCTACTGTCAACAGAGGAGATATAGATCAATTATCAGATTCATGTTGGGGGATATTGTGGTATCATCTGAGGTCTGGTCTGGGCTGGCAAAAAGACCTATTAAGATAAAATTGAGAGCCAACTTAAAGCTAATAATCTGGGCTCTGCCTGGGACGGCATGAAAACCATCACTGGGCTGAAAGAGAAAAGAAAAAAGGTTTCTTTAGCCAATTACACCAGTGA
>NC_044063.1:8692347-8707347 GCF_902167405.1 Gadus morhua
TGCTAGAGTGTGTTTATGTGCATGCATTTGTGTGTTTGAGAAGGAAGAGGGGGTGCGTTCATGTATTCAACCTTTTAACCTCATTATCATCACTATTTTTTTCTCTCTCAAAACGTATGGGGTGATATACAGTAGTTGTGATGGGGTTCTGACCAAATCGGCTCAGCTTTCCGTGACATCAAGTGTAATGTGCGCAGCTCGGAGTCGGTCGGTGGGTCAACCGTCGACGTATCGGTGTCACTCATTCACATGCACTGGTTGACGGAGCGCGAGCGACCCCCGTCGCATATGTTAAGCGCGCCTCTGGTTTCCACACGCAGCTGCAGCAGCGGTCTGCGTCCGGCGTCTTGCTATAAAATGCATTGGAGAGAATACCGTTTGATGGGAATAATAGCGCGGCTCCGTGTCTTCGCTGCTCCCATCTTCATTGTAGTTTTTTTTTCTCACGTTGTGGGGTAGGATTATTTCCAGGTCAAAATCTCAGTTTCCTGTGTGGCTTGTTTGTACTAAAAATGGCCGGAGATGGCGGAGCTCTGAAGGATATCAATGAGATTAAATCCCAGTTCAGGACCAGAGAGGGCTTCTACAAGCTGCTCACCCTCTCCGACTCACAACAGCGGGGCGGTGCGCCGCGAGGTCCGTCTACCGGAGCCACGCTGGGGCCCGGGGGTGGACCGGGTTCGATAGCCGGTGGAGGGGTAGGTCTGCTGCAGGGGCCCGGGTCTGCCTCTTCCAATGCCGCAGCCAACTCCTCTCCGGCTGGCTTCCATCCCCCCGTGCGGGTCTCCATGGTCAAGCTCCAGCCAGAAGACCCGGGCGAGGAATCCGAGCGAGTATGCTTCAACATCGGCAGAGAGTTATATTTTTATACCTACACGAATATCAAAAAGGTGAGACTTGTAAAGCGCCCATCGGGGTAAATGACAGATTGGATGATCATGGTGGTAGCAGCTAGCTAGCCAGCATTGTTGATGATGGGATGGTACGAGCTGTCATGGTCCGGCATCTGTCTCATTATCATTAGGTACCTATACTTTCTTCCGTAAAGAAAAGGTTAAATATGTAAACATCTGGTATTTGATGTGCATTTAATACCAGCCTACCCGAAAACTGCAAATTTATAGGATGTCTTCAAATATCGCAGGAGTACCAAAGTGTAACTAGATGAAAAACATAATGTAGCCTACTAAACATAAACAAGGAATCAGGAGATGTTTTTTTTTTTTTAGTTAATATTCACGGAATGTCGACTGTGGGGTGTTGCGATCACAAACTGAACATGACATCGTTTGTAGCACAAGAATGATAGTTTATGAGCTTCTGTTATCCTTGGGCCATAAAGGGGTTCATAAATAATGGTTACCCATGTCACCGTTATATTGTCTAGAAGAGTAAATGAGAGTATAATAAAGTATACTCAGGGGACACTGTTTTTTCTGTATGTGAAAGTACCCTCTTACTCCAGCTCATAGCCTAGCCCTAAGCCTGTGGCCATTTAGATGATGACTTGATTTAAGGACACCCTACCCCAGATGTGAATGTATACAATATATAAAGATGCATTTGTAGTCCACACACATTTACATTTTGGACTTGAAATGTTGGTAAATGGACTTGTTCAACAATGGATATATCATGTCATTAATTTGTGACTCACTATACCCCCCTCCTTCTCTCCTTTGACTTGTCTCCCCTCTCCCCCCATCTCTCTCGCCTTTGAATGCCTCACTCTCCCTCTCTCAATTCAAATCATCTATCTCTCGGTCTCTCTTCTCCCTCTATCCTTCGCTGGCTCTCTGTCAAATGGTGTCTGTCGGTCTCTCTCTCGCTGTCAAATGGTGTCGGTCTTTCTCCCTCCTTCGCACCACTGTCTCTCCATCCCTCCGCTCTCTCTCCATCCCTCCACTCTCCACCCCTCCACTCTCTCCATCCCTCCGCTCTCTCTCCACCCCTCCACTCTCTCTCCATCTCTCCACTCTCTCCATCCCTCCACTCTCTCCATCCCTCGTCTCTCTCTCCATCCCTCGTCTCTCTCCATCCCTCGTCTCTCTCTCCATCCCTCGTATCTCTCTCCATCCCTCGTCTCTCTCCATCCCTCGTCTCTCTCTCCATCCTTCGTCTCTCCCTCCATCCCTCCACTCTCTCCATCCCTCGTCTCTCTCCATCCCTCGTCTCTCTCCATCCCTCGTCTCTCTCTCCATCCCTCCACTCTCTCCATCCCTCGTCTCTCTCTCCATCCCTCGTCTCTCTCCATCCCTCCACTCTCCATCCCTCGTCTCTCTCTCTATCCCTCGTCTCTCTCTCCATCCCTCCACTCTCTCCATCCCTCGTCTCTCTCCATCCCTCGTCTCTCTCCATCCCTCGTCTCTCTCTCCATCCCTCGTCTCTCTCCATCCCTCCACTCTCTCCATCCCTCGTCTCTCTCTCTCCATCCCTCGTCTCTCTCCATCCCTCGTCTCTCTCCATCCCTCCACTCTCTCCATCCCTCGTCTCTCTCTCTATCCCTCGTCTCTCTCTCCATCCCTCCACTCTCTCCATCCCTCGTCTCTCTCCATCCCTCCACTCTCTCCATCCCTCGTCTCTCTCTCCATCCCTCGTCTCTCTCCATCCATCGTCTCTCTCCATCCCTCATCTCTCTCCATCCCTCCACTCTCTCCATCCCTCGTCTCTCTCTCTATCCCTCGTCTCTCTCTCCATCCCTCCACTCTCTCCATCCCTCGTCTCTCTCCATCCCTCCACTCTCTCCATCCCTCGTCTCTCTCTCCATCCCTCGTCTCTCTCCATCCATCGTCTCTCTCCATCCCTCATCTCTCTCTCCATCCCTCCACTCTCTCCATCCCTCCACTCTCTCCATCCCTCGTCCCTCCCTCCGTCCCTCTGCCCAACGGTCTCTGGTCGTCTGCAGGCGGTGGACCTCAGTAAACCCATTGACAAGAGGATCTACAAGGGGACCCAGCCGACCTGCCATGACTTCAACCAGTACTCCGCCACGGCCGAGAGCGTGGCCCTGATCGTGGGCTTCTCGGCCGGCCAGGTCCAGTACCTGGACCCCATCAAGAAGGAGACCAGTAAACTCTTCAACGAGGAGGTGGGCCTGGGTGTTTGGGAGTGTGTGTGTTCAAATGTACCTCGTCTGTACATGCAAATAGGTGTAAGATGGGTTTATCCATTCATTTGAGAATTAATGGTTAAGAATTTTTGGGGTACATACCCTCATGACTGGTCTTGTGTGTATGTGTGTAATTATGTGTGTATGAACAAACATGTGTGTATGTTTCCGTATGTAAACGTGTGTGTGCCTGTGTAGCCATATCCATCTGAGTTGTATCTGTTTGTGGACATTCACATTAATAATGATCTTGTCTTTACATCTGCATACACATTAGCTTAGCATTGTAAACACACCCCCTCACACACACACACACACACACACACACACACACACACACACACACACACACACACACACACACACACACACACACACACACACACACACACACACACACACACACACACACACACACACACACACACACATTTGTTGTCTTGTCAGAAGCTAACAGAGTGGTATGTACTATGATATGCTAATAGCTGCTATAATGCTAAAAGCAGCCAGGCCTAACTGCTGTTAGTAGTAGACATGCATCTGAATTCACGGTAAATCAGTAGATAAAAAGCAGTTTGTAGTAGTAAGAGGAATACACGATAATAGTGATGCACGTTTATGTAGTAGAAATGAGAATATACGGTCCATTAGGTTCAGGTATTGCAGCTTTATAACAGCGAATTAGTCTTAATGACCGTATGGCTCTGTGTAACCAGCCAAACATTAAATGGTTTCAACAGGATGTTGAATTCCTAAGGAGATATTGTGATAACGGAATAGTGTTCCATCAATCAAGCCCCCAACTCCCACCTCCACCGTGTGTGGAGCGCTCGTTCCCAGATTTAGCACGAGTTAAGTGGTCCAGTGTAAGGGAACTGCAGATTCAGCCTCAGGACCTCTCTGAGCTCTCCTAATTGTTCAGCGTTGCATTGTGGGAAGTTAAGTTTCTATTACTACACTACAGACTTCCCCTTAGCAGCTCAATGCCTACTCTCTGTTTTGATATTGTTCAATGGGATTCCAATTCAATATTTGTTAAAAATGGGCTATACTGTGAAATAGTTGCTTTAATTTGCATTTTTCTTTTTACTGTTTCTGATCACCATATTTTATTTAATTACCCTTTCTAGCCATATCTGTCTCTGACTTTCATCTTTAAAGTAAGATTTGTGATAATTTAAATAATTCTAATACCTATTGGCAGGCTCAGTTATCGTAACTACTTCCATGATAAATCCTTAAAATACAGTATGGTAAGTTCAGTTCCTTTTCCCCTCTACTTCCACTCTCTAACCCACCGTCATGCCTGTCATCAACGGCTTTCAGCCTTCCCCTTGAGTTTTTATATTTTATTACTTTTATTACTTACTCATCTGTTTCACTTACAACTGCCTCTCTCTCTCTCTCTCTCTCTCTCTCTCTCTCTCTCTCTCTCTCTCTCTCTCTCTCTCTCTCTCTCTCTCTCTCTCTCTCTCTCTCTCTCTCTCTCTCTCTCTCTCTCTCTCTCTCTCTCTCCCCCCCCCCCCGCCCCCCAGAGGTTGATAGACAAGTCCAAGGTGACGTGTCTCAAGTGGCTGCCCAAGTCGGAGAGCCTGTTCCTGGCCTCTCACGCCAGCGGCCACCTCTACCTCTACAACGTGGACCACCCGTGCGGCACGGCCGCGCCCCAGTACTCCCTGCTGCGGCAGGGCGAGGGCTTCGCCGTCTACGCCTGCAAGACCAAGACGCCGCGCAACCCGCTGCTGCGCTGGGCCGTGGGCGAGGGCGGCCTCAACGAGTTCGCCTTCTCGCCCGACGGCGTGCACGTGGCGTGCGTGGGCCAGGACGGCTGCCTGCGCGTCTTCCACTTCGACTCCATGGAGCTGCAGGGCGTGATGAAGAGCTACTTCGGCGGCCTGCTGTGCGTGTCGTGGAGCCCCGACGGGAAGTACCTGGCCACGGGCGGCGAGGACGACCTGGTGACGGTGTGGTCCTTCGCCGAGAGCCGCGTGGTGGCCCGCGGCCACGGCCACAAGTCCTGGGTGAACGTGGTGGCCTTCGACCCCTTCACCACCTCCCTGGAGGAGGAGGAGCCCATGGAGCTGAGCGGCAGCGAGGAGGACCTGCACCAGGGCGTGGCGCCTCCCGCGCCCCCTCCCGCTGCCTCGGCCGCCGCCGCTCCTCCCGCCACGGCCGCCGCCGCCGCCGCCGCCGCCGCCGCCGCCGCCATCCCCGCCGCCTCCTCCATGCACTTTGGCCGCATCCGGACCAGCAGCACGCTGTCCCGGCTGTCGCGCCACAGCTCCAAGGGGGGCTCTCCGGCGGTCTCCTACCGCTTCGGCTCGGTGGGCCAGGACACGCAGTTCTGCCTGTGGGACCTGACGGATGACGTGCTGTACCCGCGCCTGCCGCTGTCCCGCGCCCTCACCAGCACCCTGGTGCCCTCGCTGTCCCACTCGGGCAGCACCGCCGCCGCCGCCATGGCGGGCGGGGTGGAGGGACACCACCACCCCCCCAACACCGCCGCCGCCACGGTGGTCGGCGGCGTCCCGCCCACGCTGCCCCTCCCCCTGCCCCGCTCCCTTTCGCGCTCCAACTCCCTGCCCCACCCGGCCGTGGCCAACGTCGCCAAGGGCCCCGGCGGCGCCGCCGAGGGCGGGGGGAGCGGGGGGGCCGGGGGGGGCGGAGGAGGAGGAGCGGGCGGGGGCGCGGCGGGCGGGGGCGCGGCGGGCGGGGCCAACAGCACGCCGTTCAGCATCGGCCGCTTCGCCACGCTGTCGCTGCAGGACCGCAAGTCGGAGCGGTCGGGCGGCGGCGGCGGCGGCGTGGAGAAGGAGCACAAGCGCTACCACAGCCTGGGCAACATCAGCAAGAGCAACGACAAGATCAACGTGGCGCCCCGCAGCAGCCGGCTGGACGCCGCCAGGGTGCTGGGCACCACGCTGTGCCCGCGCATGCACGAGGTGCCGCTGCTGGAGCCACTGGTGTGCAAGAAGATCGCCCACGAGAGGCTGACCGTGCTGGTGTTCATGGACGACTGCATCATCACCGCCTGCCAGGAGGGGCTCATCTGCACCTGGGCGCGGCCCGGGCGGGCGGTGAGTGGGCCGCCGCCGCCCCCCCCCTGGTCCCCCCGTTGATCAGCGTGTTCATAAGGGGGGGCTCGTTAGGGCGGGAGACACACACGCAGTCGCACAGCGCAGACGAGCGCATGCTGGAAGGCAAACCGTCCCAGATATGAATAATGGTTTATATCGGAGTTATGCCGAGCATGTTCTGAATTGGTGTCAAGATTAAATATATTATCGATTTAAATAACATAACAATAACAATGAAAAGTTTTATTTAGAGCATAATGTGTTAAAACATTATGATGTATGTCGGCGGCAAGATAAAGATGCTGAAAAGCCTATAAAAGAGGAAAGATAGATTATAGTATACTCAGTTTGTATACTCATTATACTGAGTATACTTTAGTATACTCAGAGTATACTAGACTCATTTTAATTGTAGAAGATGCAGAGTGGATCTGTAAGTTCGAGAGCTAATTAATGAACACGGAAGCTCTTCTGTGGTTCATCGTCACTAATCTCTCTCCGTCTCATTGTAGCACCAAGACCTTCACACCATTTCCTTTTTCCAATTTGTAATGTCTGGATTACGCTTAAATCGTTATCCTAAACTGTGGATGGCACATGGTGTTCTCTCTCAGCCACTGAATCTAACGTCTTCCCCTTCTCCTCCCCTCCTCTCTCTGCCCTCCAGAACTTGACAGCACAAAACGGCAACTCTCCCAGCGGCACGGTGGTATAGCTATGGGGTAAACCGTCCCCTCTCTCCTTCTCTCCCTCCCTCCCTCCCTCCCTCCCTCTCCTCATCCAACCCTCCCTCCCTCTGCTCATTGCGGCCACCACCCGCCACTCCCCTGTACACCATTGTCAGTGTTACCCGCCCTGGTGATCCAGCTCAGTGCTCCTACAGAGCCTCCTGACCCTACAGTAGGCCTCTCTCACCCCTCTGCCTCCCCGTCACGGACTCACCTGGGCCACGCTCACTCATCTGGACCATGCCTATTCTCTTTTGCCCCGCCCTCTTGCCGGAGCCACCCACATATCCCCCCCCCTCCCCCCCACCGCCTGACCCCATTAAGCAGCGACAACAATACACGGCGATGGGGGTCCCTGACTTCTGGATCTCTTCCCCTCATGGAGCCAAGATCCACCAAGAAACAAACCGTCCATCCTTCTCTCTCACCTTCCATTCCTTCCTTCCTTCCTTACTTTCTTTACCCCCCCCCCGTGCAAGAGACACTGCAAAAGCCACGGCCAATGTATTAAATGTTATTTATTTTATCACAAATCTGTGTAGTAATTTATACTGTAAATAATGGAAAATACTCTATAAACACTAGAGGACAACCATCACCCGCGTGTGGAAGATCACGCAGTCGTAGTAGGAGGAAGGAGAAACGACTGAAGAGACTGACCAAGATTAATATATAGAGATACTTCTGTTGTACATAGAAGCTGCGGTTAAAACTATTGAATGTCTGCTGTCCAAGGGGAAACTTTAACATTCAAATGGGTTTTGATTTTGCGTGCTAGTCTTCACTGGCCTGCCCAAATTGTCATGGGGGGATCTTACCTCGATGCATTCTGGGTCCAACTGTATGAACACTGAAGACAGAGGGCATCTTCCAAAATGGCCGCTAGCTGTACATTTCAGCTCACTGTCCAGTCGTACTTCATCACTATATTCATGAACGAACAACATGTGTGGACTCGAACAAACACTCGCTCACTTTGTACAAGTAACACATGTCCCTTGCAGTTAAAACGATCACGCACTGACACATACACGCACATACACGATTCCAAGATTATTATTATTTATTTTTTTATTCCTGTTTATCCTGGACAACAAATCTTTTTGCACATAAAGAACCTTTCCGAGTTGTTGTCTTGAACCTTGACAGAACCACTGCTGCGGTCTTCACTCAGCCCATTACTTACTAAAAAAATAGATTACCGAAGTCATGTAGGGGGACGGATCTGAATTTAAGTTAATTACTAAATGAGAGTTCATTGATTGGCCTTGTGAGCCGTCAAACCTTTCTCGGAAGACACAGCATTCCCTCCTTAATGTAGACCGGTACAGGGAAGCAGCTACCAATCCCTCTTCCTTTGCATTTGCATTAGTGTTTAAACTGACCACTCGTGACTGGCTGAGGCTAGTACTGGAATTAACAAGACGTTCTGTTTTAAGGTTTTTGAGTCATAGCTAATATGTTGTTGGTTTTTGGTTCAGTACAGAGCTAGCTGACGAGTCCCCCAGTACCTAAATGTTGGTTTTGGAGTAGGCTCGATTAAAAAAACGCTTTTTACTGGAACGCAAAGTACTGGGTCAGAATCCTCGCCATCCCAAAATGAGTTCTGCTGTCATGACGACGAGAAGCTCACATCATCTCATCTTATCTAAATTGTGACACGTCTCTTAAGCTGCATACTGTATGGTAAGCTCCATGATGTAACACACTGTGGAATATCCTCTGTATGACTTATTCAGAGACAGGCAATGTTTTCAGAGGCCATGACAGTTATACCGAGCAGCATAGGCAATGCTTCAGCTACTGCTGCATCTGATGGCTAAAATAGATTTGTGGCCACATAACAAACAATATTATGAGGGAACGATCAGATATGAAAGAAGGTGTCGCCCCTTGTTAATGCTGGAAACGTTAAATATAGGCTGTGGGTTTAATTATTTGTTTATGTCGGATGAAAATTATCCTTTGTTTGAGTGTTTAAATGGTATGGCATTCTCTTTTAAACAGAGAAAAATAACGGTGGTAAGGATTGCTGATATTACATGGTTATAGGGGAACTTGCACAAATGACACCCAATAATTGAAACGCAATGGGCAAATAATAATATCTCATTGAAAATGCCAGTTAACACATTACGTTGGAAACACTTACACTGTTAGCAGCTGCACTGCTGATACCAAGACCTTGATTTGTAAACGCATTTCGGCAGTATTTGGGACTAGTTACCCTTCGATTTGTTCCTTTAAATTGTTTTATTGCTTAATTTATTCTATGTCAAATGTCAACTAATTATAATTGTATTTATTTCCTGTCTGTGTACTATCCAATGAAGATGTTTGAAATATAAATGCACTCCAAACTCTCTCCTGACGATGATTAGGCAGAGTTAATGCCAGCAACATTTGAAAGTGGCAGTTAAAAGTAAATTTGATGAAGAGATGTTGTCACCTGTCGTCTTAATATAGCTGGTTCATGTAAATATGAACTAGTCATGCACTAAATGTAAACTTTGTAGCTTATAATTATCAGATAGTTCATAGTTTATTAGTTTACTGTGCTAATTGCCTTGAATGAACTTGATAATCTCTGCAATTTTGCTCTGAACTATAACATTAAGAAAATACAATATTGTTAAAGCATGAATTCCTTAATCTTCCATTCCTCTTTTGTGCTGAATCCACACTGCTACTAGGAATGGATAATAAAGGTTACCTATAGAAACACCATAGTCCACATTAACGTCCAGAGAGAGCACGCCCAGAACCTCTTTACCCACAATGCCTTGTTCTGAAATGCAGCTTTACGCAAAAGAGAAACACGCTTTTGTTAACTGATTTGTTTTGTTTTGTTTGACATTCCAGATTTGACATCACAAAGCATGTACTTCTTTTTATTAATAATTTCTAATAAACTATGCATCAACCGACACACAAACACACCAATTATTGACAGAAACGCACACACACACACCTCCCCTGCATCTGTAGGCCTACTGGTTCAAGTTAACGGCTGAATGACATCACTGTTTGAATATGGAGATCTGATATTAAAAACTATAAACCTCACTCATAAGTGTTCTTCATATGATGTTTGGTACCGTTTCTAACCGAGAGTAGGCTACTGTGTTCCGACTTGAAAATTATTGATGTCAGTTGATGAATGCACTTGAAAAACTGATGGAGAGAAGAGGACAATACACAGAAGAATTTCCAAAATATCAGATGAAGTGATTTGCTTAAAAAGGATGTAGCCCAGTTTTAGGATACCGCTGTCTTCCAAATAATATGCCAATGAAAAAGTAGAACTAACAAGGGCACATGAGTACATCTTCTGTTCAGTAAACCACAAGTTAACTCAAGTGCCAAGAATCCCCACCAACGCAAGAATGTTGTCTTTCCGTTGAAATACTATAATAAATCGTTTTACTATTCAACATGATTTTTCGACCTCGAAAAATAAACTGCCTGTTCAGTAGACACTTTGCATCAGTAACCTAAATGTTCTTGATACACAAACATGTACCAAAAGACAAATGCTTGAATCCTTCCTAATGATGTAGACCTATAGACCTATATATATGTACATCAACGTCACTACATCATTTAATTTCATCATTTTCTCAACATCATTCATCACATGGAAACACACTCCATCTCATCGCATGAGTGTGTGGCCGTTTAACCTTCCCTCAGCGTGAAGCTGTAGCTACTCCCGACCGCTAGACGGCAGCAGAGGGATGCAGAAAGATTAACGGTAAAAGATGTTCTAACGCAAAGAGGCGAGCGCACACGAAGACGTCAATCGGAAGAGGGGAGGGGCCAAGATCACTTCGGGATACAGTCGTGGCATGTAAGAAATAAACAACAATAAAACGATCGTTTAGGACACACAGACGGTGGTTTGACGATTTGGGAATCGGATAAAATGTCAGAGTCCGTCGGAGTTAAACGGTAAGAGTTTAAAAATACGTTATTGACTGAGTATTGAAGAGTTCGCGCTGTCTTATCTGCTCGCATTGTCCCGTTCACTTCAACTTTGTGACACGCGTAGTCTCAATGTGACTAGTTGTGACTGACCTTATTCAATTCAATTGTATTTGTAAAGCGCTTAATCACAGATTAAAGTCTCAAAGGGCTTAACAGGCAATAGATATATGATGCGCCCTCGATGTGTCCGATGTGTAGGAAAGGTACAGTGTTGGACTACACAGCCCTTCCACTGACATGTGTCATTCGCCTTTTGTTTCATGGCAGTGCTTCCCTGTTTAAAGTCGACTTCTTTTATTTTCGTTTTGTTTTTCTACCAATTTTTATTCCTCGAAGGAATATCTACTACCGTTATTACAACTGTTATGCGTAGTTAAGTCAGTATTTGGGTTTTTAAACATTTTCTGGTGTGTGAAAGTTATAACTTAAAAGGCCTTTCATTTTGCGTGGTTCAAAGCAACCGAGGCTGGACTTTCTAACACAGTTCTAAAGAGCATGCTCTTTCTGGACCTGATATCAATTGTTGATTATAGATCATATTTTTTTGGGCCTAGGACTTGTGATGTTTGTGTTTAGATTGGCTTCCGGGTCTAGGTTTTGCCTGATGACATGATTCATTTTGTGTTAATCACCGCGCACATAGGCACCCACACAAACAGAGACCCTCTGCCAACGAAGAGCAGTCAAAATCAGACTGGGCCAAAAATTGGAGACTGCCCGTTTGTTTTGGTCAGTGAGGAATGATCAGCCATTTTGTTTTATGGGTATAAGACTTTGCCCTTAACTTTCAATTGTGCAATTTTCTCTTAACACAGAGAAGTCAAAATAATGATAAAATAAATAATAATATGTGTGATAAGGGCCTAGCAGTCATTTATATTATCTCCTTTATATACACTATTGAACAACTCTTTCAAAGGAACAGATGTTTGAAACCAAAAAGTCAGAAACCACATGTTTTTAACACTATCTAGTCTGTGGTTATCCTGCACGTTGGTTGAAGTAAATGTGAAACTTGTGCTTGGTGTTTTCTTTTTTGTGATCAATTTTTTATTTTATGATTTATACAACAAACAGATAGACATATAGAAAACAGTTAGGCATATGCACAAATAAGACAACATACAACATTTAAAAAAAAACACAAATAAGACAACATACACCGATAAGACATAAACGCAAATAAGACAACATTTGACATTAAACAGGGTTTTCACCACAGTGCTTGGTGTTGGCACAAACTCCCGGGGGAGTGAAAATATGCAGAGCATGTCAAAGCAACAGCAGGGATTATCTAACTGGCTGAGCATCTACGGACACCTCCAAGGCACTGTTAGATGGGCCTTTACCATATCATTCACGCCTCACAGTTACAGATAACATGGCTTAACAGCTAACAGTTCAGCTAACTCACCCTACCCAGTGACATGTGTGAGTTTTACCCCCTGTTTATTGCTGCTCTGATTGGTCCAGATGTGTGTGTTTTTGTGTCAGGAGACACTCATATAACAAGGTGTATATTTATTCAGAGCCTATACCCTGTTCATCTATCATTAAAATCTCTCGCTCTCACCCTCGTTCTTTTTCTCTCCCTGTACGTTTATCTCTCTCGCCCCCTCCGGTGAGTTGAAGTTCTGGAGAACACAGTGTTCCAGTTCTCTGCTGATTTACTGGTCTAACACCCAGACCTGTAATACTGCACACACACACACACACACACACACACACACACACACACACACACACACACACACACACACACACACACACAGCCCTGTTTGTTTCCTGGCTTATCACCTAAAGCTCACACATTTTGCCGTTCCCTTTTTGTGTGTGCATTTGTGTGTGCGCACTTGGTTACTGTCTGTTTTTACTTACCGTAATTGTCATTACATCACTGTTGGACACTCACATTCTTTCTCTTTCTCTCACTCGCCCTCACACACACAGCTTTGTTTCCCTTCAACATTTAAAATCTCTCTCTTGCATGTCTCCATATCTCACTTGACCTCCCTCTCTCTCTGCATACCTCGATCTCTCCCTTGATCGCCCTCTCCCTCTGTGTCTCTATTCTATTTCTCGCTCTCCCTCTTTCAGTATCTCTCACCGTATCTCTCCTTCTGTATTGCTCTCGATCGCACACACTTTTTTCTCTCTCTGTATGCTTCCCATTCTCTCTCTGTACCGCTCTCCCCATCGCTTATTCCATTTACACTGCTCTCACTTGTTTTCGGTCGTATTTCCCTCTTCATCCGTCATCAGTATTGTAGTCGACGTTTCACTGTGTGTGTGTGTGTGTGTGTGTGTGTGTGTGTGTGTGTGTGTGTGTGTGTTTCCAAACAGTTTCCCAGATCCCCATGCTGTCAGTTATCCCTTTGTGTTGTACGTGTGTGTATGTGTTAAACTGTGATTGCCCTTTCTCCCTTTAGATGTAATACGAGCACGCTCTAGTACACCCCCCCCCCCCCACACACCCTCACTCCAACAGAGTATGTAGCATCTTACATCTTAAAAGGTCCTCTTTAAATAGATTATGTCAATCCTAATATAGCGCTGTACAGCAACCTAGGAATAACACACTGCACTGATACAACAGTGGCCTAGGTTTATCTGGATTGGCTCTCCTTCATGCCAATCAGCTACACTCCCACCGATCAGAACAGTGGATTATGTACTTTGTGTACAGCCTAAAGCCCCTTTCCCACTGGATAGAAACCCCACTAACACCCACTTACATCTGGCTTTATTTTAGTGGGAAATGTCCCATTTCTCCATCGGCATTCATCTCTGGGAAACATTACTGTGCAGTAATCACGGGTATTTATCGTGATGGAAACATTGCACCCGGGTGGGCACGCACACTTTAGCCCCATTATGGCGCGGGGCTGTGGTGTCACACCTTGAAGCCCTGATGCTTGTAAATAGACGGGAGCAACATGCAACGGCCATATTGTTCTTCGTATTGTTACAAACTCATCCACACCTTTGGCATTTACTTGAGCATTTACTTGAGCGACTATTTGTTTTCATTAGTACTTGGTATTTTTTATTGTATTGTATTTTACCCTGTGTTTTCCACAGCTGAAGCCTTTATTAATTCCCTATTAATCAGGTTTAAAAGAGAGACTGAATAAGAAACCACACACACAAACTCAAACAAAAACAAAAACACACAAATGATTGTGAGCTCCAAGTGAATGTCCATTCTGGCAGTAATGATGAGTATCATGGTTTGTTGTATGATTGATGATTTTTGTTTGTGGAGATGAGGGGACCACGCCCTGAACGCATGGTCGTCTGGCAGCATGTTCTCAAAGATCTGGTTCCATTTCCCATAATCCTCCTGTTCTCTCTGGATTATCTGGTTATTTGCACGCTCGATGGGAGGGACATGGCCGGAATCACTTGGCTGGAAGTTTATTCACACACACACACACACACACACACACACACACACACACACACACACACACACACACACACACACACACACACACACACACACACACACACACACACACACACACACACACACACACACACACACACTTGACCCAGTGTGTTGCATAACACCTGAAGGTATGAAAATTTGTACGTGTGTTTGTGCTTTGCTGTTGTTTTCAGTAAAGGGAGAAGTTGTCTGTACTCTACGTCTGTGTGTTTGTTTACATCCAAAAGACACTTCATGGACGGAGAGACGGTGGAGAGAGGGAGCTGAGAGGTTCATAGAGGAGGGAGATGGAGGGAGGGAGACAGCCGAAGAGAAAGGGCGGAATGGGAGAGAGCGGGACTAATTTAACCCCACACAACCATTTGAGGACAGGCCAGCGGGAAACAAAATATCATGGCTTTTTCCCATTTATTTTCCCATTCTGTTCTTTAAGCTTTGGAATGTGCTATTTTTTTTACCACATTCCAGATAACTCCCCCTCTCACACGATTATGAATGTTTTAAATTCTGTTGACATTAGTGTCTTTATCTTATTTATTTCAAGAACTGATATTCCCCCAAGAGCTGCTGTCTAAAGTTAAGACCTTCAGACAAAAATGCTTTGGAATTGTCATTTGCCAAAGCTTGGAGTGAGAGCCCTATAGGTCA
>NC_044063.1:8712347-8792347 GCF_902167405.1 Gadus morhua
TAGATAAGAGATAATTACAGAAAATAAGCCGAAAAAATATACAAATAAGAAATATAACAAAAGTGTGGCCTGCTTTGCCACCACACTTTAAATCTTTGTGCGTAATGAAGTTATGTAATGTCTATTGACTGGGTCCATTACTTTTGTACAATGTCTAGCGGGGGATTTTAACCTTCATAGCGGACAAACATTCTAAATTGTAAATACTTTTAAAACAACTTTTAAGTCGGCATTAGCCAAATCTTTAATCCATTGCACTTTCATTTATTAACTTTGCCTTTATTTTATCTAACGTATGTATTTTATTGTATTACTTCATTTTATTGTGCACTTTCTAAAATGCATTATTTTTTACTTATCTATTTTATTTATTTTGTATTTTTTATTCCGATATCTCTATGGGAAGCACTTTGAGTCTGCCTCGTACATATAAAGGTCTTTGCCTACTAACTGTTGCCTGCCGCCCTCCCAGTGTGGTGGAGCAGGCAGACGTGGTGTTCTCTGTGGAGCAGACCCGCTACAGCCCGCCATCTGAGCCCCACACGGGGCCGGAGGTCTCTGCCACCCCCAAGCCCATCCTCACCGTGCTGGGGGACCAAGAGGAAGAGGAGGAGGAGGAGGAAGAGGAGGAGGAGGAGTGCAAGGATGACGATGATGATGAGGAGGTTCTCTTCCTCAAGCTGAAGGAGAACTCTGAGCTCATGCAGCTCACTCCTCAGGAAGGAGACGACATCATGCCACTCCCAGGTGAGCCCTGTCCACGTGCACTACCTGCTCACGTGCACAACCTGCTCACGTGCACTACCTGGACACATGCACTAGCTTGTCCCGTGCACTACTGGGCCCTCTGTAGTAGACGCAATGCAAGGACCACGCAGACGCTTTGACGCAGTCGTAAACCTGGTTCTGCGTCGGGTTAGTATGCGGACCAATCACAGCCCTTGCTGTTGCAGCGACGGAAGGTAAACCATGTCAGGCCCTTGAGGTGGACGCAAGAGAGTCCGCAAGCTCGTAATGGGTCCGTAAACCCCCTTGCGTTGCGTCGACGTGGAACCATAATCAGCTATTTAGGAACCTCTGCATGCTCACATCTACAGTCCCAGTGTGGGGGAAGAGACGCAGAGACCAGATGCACCGTTTATGGAGTGTATTCCCCTCTCTCTCCCCCAGACTTTGTGCAGCTGTCGTTCGTCAGCCCCTGTGGGTCGACCTCGCTGCCCGACTGCCCCCAGGACCTGTGTACCCCAGAGCTGCGGCAGCTGCTCGCGCCCATCTTCGACATCCTGACCCCGCACCCTTCATCATCATCACCATCATCATCTTCCTCACCACTGTCTGCAGCGGCCCTCTCCCCAGAGCCAGAGGTGAGCGGCCAGATCAAATCCCGTCATGGAGCGAAAGACACGACTGTTTAAGTGCCTTTGAGCCATGCTTGTTGGCATACTTCTCTGAATGGTTTCCAATCGTTCTTACTTTATGTCGTCGTCTCTCTCTCTCTTTTCGTTGTTGAATGTGTTCTCTGTGTCCCTCTTGCCCTCGTTCAGAGTCGGTCAGTGGAGAGGTTCTTTGCAGTTTGTCAGGAAGAGGGACAGAAACCAGCAGAAGACACACAAGAGGTACACAGACACAGACACAGACACACACACACACACACACACACACACACACACACACACACACACACACACACACACACACTTCCCTGAGAAAGTATTGACCCCAGCCTGACTATCCTTCTGTCCCTTCCGTCTCTCCCTACCTCTCCTTCTGCTTCGTCCCTCATTTTATCTCTTCCTCTCACTACATCTCCACATCCTCTATCCTTCCCCTTTACTTCTCTCTCCCTGCCCCCATCTCTCCCTCTGTACCCCACCCCCTTCATCTCCCTCTCTCATCCCTCGCCCATTTCTCTCTCATCCCTCGCCCATCTCTCTCTCTCTCTCTCTCTCTCTCTCTCTGTCTGTCTGTCTGTCTGTCTGTCTGTCTGTCTGTCTGTCTGTCTGTCTGTCTGTCTGTCTGTCTGTCTGTCTGTCTGTCTGTCTGTCTGTCTGTCTGTCTGTCTGTCTGTCTCTGTCTCTGTCTCTGTCTCTGTCTCTGTCTCTGTCTCTCTCCCCCTCTCCCTCTCACTCTTCAGGGCATGGAGGAGATGGACCTGGAGATGTTGGCTCCTTACATCTCCATGGACGACGACTTCCAGCTCACATTCCTCACGGCCTTGCCGGAGGGCTGTGAGCTCACATCCTCGTCTTCCTCCTCCTCTTCATCATGCAAACTGCACACCGCCACATCTGCTGCCACCAGCCTCAGGAAACGGTAGGTGTCTCCGCCCTCCACTAGAGGGGGCTCTCTGACAAAAACACAAAGGCAGGCACCGCGAAAGAACACATTAGAAACCTAATCCTAACCCTAACTCTTAACATTTTCGTCGATGTCGAACTCTTGTGTTGGGTCTTTTTTTCAGTTGTGTGATCCTTCCTGATGGTAAATAAAAAATATATTTGGAGTTTTATATATTTGGCATTGTTGTTTTATGGTTGAGCAACACCTAAGATACTAAAACAAAACTCACTTTTCCAAAAATATTAAGCTTGTGCATGATGCATATCATCGACATTTATGGCTACAATTTCTGCTGTCTAGCTCAATGAAAAGGGCTTCATTTCATCGCTCTCACACGTACACACATATCGAATTTCTCCCTCACACACATCGGATCAATATGTCTCTCTCTTACACACATTGTATCTGTGTCCCTCTCCCACATATTGTATCTATAGCTCTCTCACACATTGTATCTGTTTCTCTCTCATTGTATCTGTGATTCTCTCTCATTTTGTGTCTCTCTCATTGTATCTGTGTCTCTCTCTCTCTCATTGTGTGTCTCTCTCTCTCATTGTGTCTGTGTGCCTCTCTCTCTCTCATTGCGTGTGTCTCTCTCTCTCTCATTGTATCTGTGTGCCTCTCTCTCTCATTGTGTGTGTCTCTCTCATTGCGTGTGTCTCTCTCTCATTGTATCTGTGTGCCTCTCTCTCTCATTGCGTGTTTCTCTCTCTCATTGTATCTGTGTGCCTCTCTCTCTCATTGTGTGTGTCTCTATCTCTCATTGTGTGTGTGTGTGTCTCTCTCTCATTGTGTGTGTCTCTATCTCTCATTGTGTGTGTGTCTCTATCTCTCATTGTATCTGTGTGCCTCTCTCTCATTGTGTGTGTCTCTATCTCTCATTGTGTGTGTGTGTGTGTGTGTGTCTCTCTCATTGTATCTGTGTGCCTCTCTCTCTCTCATTGTGTGCCTCTATCTCCCTCATTGTATCTGTCTCTCTCCACCAGGACCCTCGGTCTTGACAGGACCCTCTCGTCCGTGTTTGAGGTTGAGGACAAGCGACAGCGACGGGACTCGTCCTCTGTGGACCAGGACCTGCTCTTCACACACAGACTACTGGTGAGGGGGGCTCACAGAGCATCCTCTTCTGAAACTCACTTAAAGGGGACATATTATGCCACCAGGTGTGATTAGCCGTCACAAGCCGTTTTGAATATCTGCCTCTTCTGACATCACTAGTGGGCGTGTCCACCCAGGTGTGTGGTGGATAGATCAGTCTACCAGCCTACCCAGTGGACCGTAGCAAACGTTGCTCCTCTATCCGTCACACATTTAGGTGGACACGCCCACTTGATGTCAGAAGACGCCGATTTTTTTAAAACGGCTTGTAACGGCTAATCACACTCACACCTGGTGATTTAATATGTCACCTTTAACTCTTCACTTAACTCATTGGGATGTCATCAAGATGGAGGACAACTGTAGTTGGAGACATTTCATTTTTTTCTCCCGTCTTTAGGACTGCCTGGATGACACTGACCAATCAGATCTTGATCTGGAGCCCCGCCCCCAGAAGAGTCAGTTGCTGACAGACAGAGATCCAGTCTTTGGAGGCTTACAGGGACTGTGTGACACAGCAGGTAGGCATGGAGTCTCTCTCTCACTCTCACTCTCACTCTCACTCACACTCACACTTAAACTAAACTAATCCCTCTCTCTCTCCACCAGCTCTGATGAGGGATGTCTTTTCGTCCCGCCCACCTGACCGATCTCCTCTCTCACCAATGACTTGATGAGATTCCTGTCAATCAAGAATAAAATGTTCTGCCTGAACGCGCACAAACCAAAACCATATGACCCACTGCCACCTGACTCTTCCTCTCGTTGGAATTGTGGGTTCGAACATGGTAATGAATGAATGAATGAATGAATGATGCAAAAAAACTCTAAATTGTTTTTGTTTTTGGTTGACCCATGAGTCCAGAGCTGCTTGGGTTGATTTAGCGGTCCTGACCATGAGACTACGTACACCATAAACGCTGTGAAACTGATTCTGCTGGTGCGCTTCAATATTATCCTTTATGCCAGCTTTCCTTCTTTTCTTTTAAACCGCATTTTACAGACATTTCACTCTGTGAATTTTTAATCAGGTCGAAGATTGCTTCAACCAGGTTTCAGTTTATAAAGGGGCAGCTTCTGTTTGAAGCAATTATGTTAGAGCTTCAAAAATGGAACAGTTCAACATCTCAGAAATCTGCATTATGGATTTACTTTCGAGTCATGGACAAGTCATAACATTTCTATCACGTCACCTTACAGAAAATCATTGAAAACAAATAGAAAGACAAATATCAGTGGCATAGTTTAAAATATATGTTTTTGTATACCTTAAGTCTTTCTAAGATAATTGGATGTTTTAAAGCTATATTTTGTATGACTTTTGCCATAAATGTAGACGATAGACGATATACTTGTTTCAGTATGTCTTGGATAGCCGGGAGGTGCTCAACCCATAAAATGAATTGAGGCATTTAAAATGTTTTTCAAATTATCATTTCATCTGCATATCTTCAGAAAACCGCTATATTTGAGCTTTTAGGAGTTAATGTCTTGTGTGCAACATTGGATTCCTTTATATACCCATGACCTTTAAAGATTGTACGAGTGATCCTTCCTTTGTTTATTTGAGTCCAAATCTTAAACTGTAGCACCTGTATGAGTTTATTAAACATAATTTTTCTTAAGCCTTCTTTTAAGTGTTTTATTTTATTTATAGCCTAAACACCAACTACACAATATTTAAACTTGTTTTGTATTCAGACCTTCTACAAACACATTTAATCCAATTAGATATAATCAAACTGTCCGTTTTTGAGGATGTATTTGTCAGTCATATATTAGTACTGCAAGCCGTCCACAGCCTAGCAGACATTACAACTATTGAATCCATTCTCATTTAATAAATACATCTATTTGTACTGACCACTAATAGGCAATATATATCTTTTTTATTAAACCTCAAACATGATCTATATCTGCAGGGAGTCAATAGGAAGAGAGCAGTGAGCCATTCAGAAACATGTTGCTTCCTCAATATCAAGTCACTGAACTGTGTTTACGCCAGCATTGGACTTGCGATAGTCACTTCCGGGTGAACTTTTCCCCTTTCCCATCAATCTATCTCGCTCTCGCTCGTCAGTGTGTTTCATGTGGAAACACACTGATGAGCAAGATCCCCCCCTTGAGATTAATTCATCTGACTATAAGGGATCATTTACATTTAGGCGTTCTCCACTTCTTCCTTTAACTTCCTGTTGAAACAGTAGCCACTGTCGCTGTCCTATTGATAATTCATAATCATTCCCTGTGATGCATGCCTCCTCTTTTGTCCACTTTTACTAAGAAAATAGGTTTTATATAGCTTAGGAGATACCCAATTGTATACAGAGTCGTATCACAGGTAAACCCTGGTTTTCTCTGCGCTTCCCCTGAAATCTAGTGAGAAAAGGTGTACAGCAATCTGTGTCATTAGAAATGGGATGAACTTTGGTTTTCTTTCAAATTATGAATGACTCAATATAGGTTGGCTGTTTACAAATACACATACATGTTAAAAGGCTATTTATTTAATGATTGATTTGAGTCAAATAATAACTCCGTTACGTAGATACACATAATTTGTATAGTCACCAATAGCCACAGCTTCATTGACAAAATATAAATCGAATTGCCTGCCATGTTTCTTGCGATAGAATGTGTCACTTGAGTCCGACGACAAGCTTATACCTGCTCGTTAAGTAGGCCTACTGCTGTTTCACCAACATCCGCTTTTAACAGCACCTGTGTCCATCCGTGCTTGTTTTGAAAACAGCCTTTGATGAGAGGAACAACTTTCATTCCTTCTGCAGACCATTCAGCCTTTTCTTACCAACACTTCTGGCCATGGCCGACTTTTACAGTGAAACAGAACCTCCGCTTCTGCTTTCCCGTTAGGACACGCCTCCTCAGTTTGTGGCGTAGATTGGGGCGAGCCCTTGTTGAACCGCATTGACACGGCACGTGGATCAATTGTATAAACTCTTATTTAAAGTTTTTTACATTTGTTTATCACTTTAAAAACTTGTTGTAATGAGCGTTAAAACTAAGTTACTTCGCCGAATGATTTTCGTGACATTTGTTTATGTGAAATGCATAACGCACTTATAAAATATAAAATAAGTCTGTTAAGACCAACCATGGTGAAGCAGCTTTTAGTTTTTAAGATCTGGAAAAAAAATTGCAAAACATGAAGTTTGCCTTGACACTTTATGCTTACTTTATACAGTTTATAAGTCTTCCGTTTAAGTGTTATGTCACCATTGACCATTTTAAATGGTTGCATTTTGTTGTTGTATTGGTCATTTAAATGGCTTGAACACGTGATTCCTGAAGGGTAGTGTATAAATAGACATGCCCTGCTGTCAGGGTGATTAGCTTGTTGTTGCTGTCCACAGATCATTAATAGAGCCTAACATTAGCTCACCGAGTATGTGACTCGTGCATTCCGACCATATAATTAACCCAGTTTATACGGTAACACATTACACGGACAGAGCAACACACATGCAAACTCATGTTTCCAAAGGACCGACTTTCCTTGTTGCTTAAAGGGAAATGGGTAGTTGCATGAGGCATTGTGCATTTATTCAGTTTGAAGGCGCCTATTACCTCAGTTCAAACCTAACAAACTGTTCAAAAATATTTAACTTCTCATAAAGTTACTGATAGATATTGTACGTGATTGTATTTATAAAATGTGCATTCCTTTTGGTTAAATGATTGCTTGATGGTTATGGGTGTTTATAGGGAATCCACTCAGTCTCTTCTGATGGCAACTAGCAATTGGGCAGCTAGCAAATGGCTGGAAGATGAAAACGATATAGCTTTCATTCCGACTGCATTATTTATTATGTTGCTCACGACCGATTTGATTCACTTTTATCTATGTAGCAAACTGAACTAGCCGCGCTAGCATTTTCGCGGACGGCAAACCTTCAAAGTGGCGGCTAGGCAAGTCGTGACGTAGAAAACAAAACTCTCCACATAAAACATTAAAACGGTCCAACTTTTATTTATAACATAATTACATGATGTGCAACAATACAAATTTGAATGAAGTAAATTTCACCATCAGTTAAACAATATATATATATATATAGTTGTTTTTTCTATATGTCAAATCAACCACAATATACATTCAGGTTTTCCCGCCATGGCGACGTCAGCAAGCATGTCAAGGACTTTAACCGCTTGCAGTCAGCGCCTGCATACATCATGTACTGTATAAAATATTATAATACAAACATGTCGGCTCTGAGCACTTAATAAGGTATTGATTCAAGGTGAACTTTAAATGAATAAGTATAAATATTTGCTCTATATCATTGTAAAGTTAGGCCTACTACTGTATGGGTTTCAGATTCCATTCAATATTGTATACCTTCTTTGATTTAATAAAAATATATATGAATAACAATTGAACTTTGGTGTGATTTCCAGCAATTAACCGCTTTATTAGGGCTACAGCATTTTGGTTTCATTGGATGATCCAAATGAAGGTAAATCAATTTTAGTCCTTGTATGTTGTACTATTGCAGCTAGGCAGTGGCGTAACTATCGGTAAGCAGGGTATGCGGGTGCGTACGGGCCCGGGGCCAATCAGGGGCCCCAAAAAAACAAAAAAAAACAAAACCGTCAACAATTGCTCCGAAACCCCCCCTCCCCCCCCCCCCCCCCACCCCGGTCAACAATCGCTCCGAAACCCCCCCCCCCCCCCCCCCCGGTCAACAATCGCTCCGAACGCATCCTGCATACGGGCCCGTCGTTGCCTTGTTACGCCACTGCGAGCTAGGCTACTATATTGTCCTGTGAAGCTGGTTTGAGCTATGCTTTTTATGTCTCTCTTCAGAGGGACATTGTATTGGAAACAGGAAAACTTTCCCTCAAGGCCTCCAACCATCACAGATGGGAATTCTAGCGTCTCCAGCAATCTGCTGAAAAAACAATGGACGAGTCTATATTCACAAAGGTGCTAATACACTCACACTCAAACACTAGATTATACGTTCAGACGTCAGGTTATCTTTTTTTGAGTTTAAATCTTTCACACACTCAAAAATAAAAGAATAGCTCAATAATTACAATCAATATCATTGAAGTATTTAAGTGTGTGGGACACTTAAAAGTCGATCCAAAGGTCACAGGGAGCACCTTCCTGACCCGACTTAGAGTTACAACTTAACAGCCAATCAAGAGCTTATCTAGGACAAAATAATAATAATAATAATTCTGCCATCTGATCGGACGCTAGGTCCATAGTGCTGGACGCCCTCTGGCCGACCAGAGAAAGTGCTGCAGTGTTGTTGTGGCGGCCATGTTTCACCGGCTGCTGTGTAGACACAGTATCATCAAGCACGTCGTCCGGCCCGATGTGGTCAGCACACGTCCATCGTCCTCCCTGCTCAATGCGTGGTTTGCGTGCGACCATACAATGTGACGCATCCAGCGTCGAGGTTCCCTTTAAGGGTCTTTGTCGTCCAAAAGCGTGGCTTGTGATTGGTGGATCTGTCCGCCACTCACGCCCTCCTGGGGGCGTGGACGCTGGATTTCCTCGTAAGGAGGTGGGGGGTTGTCAGGGCTTTGACTCGACAGACGGGGGCGGCCGCCGCCCTCCAATTGGTCGTTGGCCGATGATTGATGGGGGTCGGGCACCTCCTGGGCCAATAGGAGCTGGGTCGGGCCGGGACCCGGACAGGAGGGCAGACGCTGACCCCAGCTTCCGTAGACGGCTTCCTCGTAGGAGGGGAGCGTTACGGGGAGACCGTCAACCATCAGGTCCATCTGGTCTGAGGAACGCCTACTGGAGAGAGAGAGAGAGAGAGAAAGAGCGAGAGCGAGAGAGAGACAGAGAGAGAGAGAGAGAGAGAGAGAGAGAGAGAGAGAGAGAGAGAGAGAGAGCGAGAGATTTTAATAAATGTTCAGTTTTTGCATACCTCTCACCTTGCGTGTGTCATAATTCCTACCACTTAAACTATTATGTCTGTACTTTACTTGTTTAGAACACTTAACCTTTACTTGCACGGACAGCATCTCTGCCACGACCAACGCTTTAAACATAGTCTTCAAGAGAACAAGGCAAAGCAGGCCACATAGTTCTCTCTTTCTTTTTCTGATGATGTGTCTGGCAACGAAAAGATTAAACGGCAAACTCCTACACATGCACTTAAGCACGCCATCATCTATTAAACTCACACACAAAGATAGGACCAGACATCAAGTGACACACACAGTCACTCCCTCTCTCGCATTCTAAAACCGCCCCACAGACTCGCGAGAACAGGAAGAGAAACTGCTCCAAAGTGATTGTGGAGTTTTTCCAGAGAAATTCAAGAAGTCAGCACAAAAAAACAACCCCACACACATCCCCCCCACACACACAGAGGGTAAACTACTCTGTTCTCGTTCGGTTCTCTCTGCTTCCTGATCTCGATTTTCGGATGAGTAACCAGGCCAACCCAGAATGAACCTGGGCGATCTCAGAGGTTATGTTACAACGGGGAGCGCTGGAAGATTCTGTGCTGATTCTGGTTTCACTTTGTTGGCGTTTTCACAGGAACTGGATCAGGTTCAACTGGTTTGGAGGGGGCCCGTCGGTTGGGAATAGGGCAGTTATGTTCAGTATAGGGGCGATGTACATAATGCCTACTCATATTATGGCTGCAAATGTTGACTCAATGTTTCCAATCAATAGTGGACATGATATAATACAACTAGCACGCACTAAAAAAATCCAGCACACACCCTGAAAGTGTTTATATTCAAAAAAGCATTTCTTATCTCTGGAGGGAATGTGTTGCTTCCCTAAAACTAATAATAACTTATATCAAACTGCAACCATTAACAGATAAAAAGGAACAAAATCCATCTTGTCTAATGGTTCATATTGTGTTGAAGAGCAACGTCAAATATGCTTCAAAAGTATCTTTCTAAATGGGGACGTCCTTACCCGTGTGAGTGACAGGGGTAGAGGCGGGACTTGATGACCATGCAGGCGGTGGTGGTGAGTAGGAAGATGGACACGCCCACGGCGGTGGTGGCAATGCTGGGCATAGTGTGGATGTTCTTGTCATCGTGCTTCATGTTGTACCGGTCTGTGGATACGGGACGGACATACCGACACGTTCACTATTTGTTTGAAAAAGCAATGATTATTGAGAGCAAAATAGTAAACGACTAATTGCCTACAAAAAAATGTCACCAAATAACAATTTAAAGTAAACCCCATAAACAACACATTCCCAAATGAAATTCTTCGACGCACACGTGCACACAACAATGTGCATGTGTATGTTTGCTTGGTGTTGCAGGATGTTGGGCTAATTGGTAATGCAGGCCCTTCCTGGAGGCCTGTTTGAAAGTGTCAGGATAGACCGATTGCAGAGGAAGTGTTGCGTTTTGGACTGCGGTTGTGATGGAGCAAAAGTGCATTGGTTGCTCTGGTTTGGCATACTTCCTCTTGACTGTGCTGCAGCTTCCTGTGTGTTTAGTTGCAGCCAGTGTTTCTGATGTATCTTATATCTTATAGTCTTTTGTTAAGCAGGTGTGTGTGTGTGTGTGTGTGTGTGTGTGTGTGTGTGTGTGTGTGTGTGTGTGTGTGTGTGTGTGTGTGTGTGTGTGTGTGTGTGTGTGTGTGGTGGCACGTGGGATGGCTGAGTCAAATCAAATAAAAACTAAAACCCATCCAACCAACTTCGAAAAATAACCATAACTTATGACTTACAACCTTAAACCATGACAGTAGGTTAAAATGAGTCATTCCAGTTGAGCTCAAATGATGATTAACAAATGTAAAGATTTTCTACACAATTCAGTCTGAATTAAATTACATAATTTAGCATTTTGTATTGTCCATAACCGACTTGCAAGTGTTTCTTTGTTCTGTGCGGACATGATGGAGGCCAGAGCATACAGCAATAAACTAACGAAAGAAGGTCATGGAATCACCAAACAAGGACACACTTTGAGGCATTAAGCTTTGCTTTACAATAACAACCAGTAAATCAATGTGTGTGTGTGTGTGTGTGTGTGTGTGTGTGTGTGTGTGTGTGTGTGTGTGCGCGCGCGCGTGCGTGTGCATGTGTGTGTGTGTCTTCCGAATCCCTTTGTGTGCGTACGTGTGTGTCTTGTGAATCCTTATACGCGTGTCATTCTGTCTAGGATTACTTATAAACAATGACATCAGAGTCAACTGTTTTCATCGCTGTACAACACGGTTACTCATCGACGTTTATCTCCCCGTCGAAGCCGCAAACAGCCTGAAACTGGAGAGGAAACAGACCAAACAGACCTGGGGGATTCAGCCACCCATCTCCACTCCTGCTTGGGTGAATGACTGGACCTGGCATGCTGGGCTTACCCACCCCCTGATGATACCAACATGAGCCAGCATAGCGGTAGCTCATATAAGACCTTTGTTGCCCGGTAACCACGTACAGAACCACATTTTCCCTGGAATCCGGGCGTAAACCGTCCCTGAAGACATTGCAGTCAGGTTGGCGTTCCCTTCCTCTGACTTCCATGTTTTCATGAGGTTGTAAACAGGAAAAGACGGTGGGGCAGCTACACCCTATGGTAGCGAGTTCAGGGTTGTGATTTTATTTTAAATACAAACCCTTTTCAAGAAGGTTTAAATGTTCAAGGACATTGGTATAATGCTTTGTGGACAAAGGCTCTGTTCACCATTATGCTGAAACGATTGATATTTCGAAATGTCTTTTAGTCATAACTACCCTTTTTTTACATCAAAACCACAGCCAAAAATAAATTCCTCATCTAGCCACAACGGATGTCGTTTTTGCACTCGTTCTTTCCCTCGTTGGAAAACCCGACCATGATGGCATCAGACCTGATTCCGACGCATCATTAGGCCAAGCCCTCCCTTCCTGTCTCACCTTTAAGAGGCACACAGGGGGGTATGGAGGGCACCCATCCTTTGGTGCGGCACCGGGCGCTGCGGACCTTGCCGGGGATGTGGAAGCCCGGCTCACAGAAGAAGTGGATGGTCGTCTTGTGGGGGAAGCCTCGGCACGGCGACGAATCGCAGCGGAAGCCCCCGTGCTCCGGTACAACCGGGTGGCTGCAGTTCCCCAGCACGCCTGCAGGGGACAGAAGGCAGGACGAGCGCTGTTATAAATGGTGCTTGGTGTTCATACCGGACTCATGTCCCAGAGGGAACGTTCAGGGAGTAGCAGTAGAACATAGAGGACAGTAGCGGAAATAAAAATGAGAAAAATACGAAATAAATAAGAAAGTAGAGAAGCAGGTACAATAATAAAGAAAGTGTTTCATTAATAAATGTGCGAGGCAAGAGTATTCTAAATATTAAAAACATAAAACACAAATTACCAATAAGACAATCTATAAAACACGAAACACAAATACTTGACAGCTCCTCCTCTGTGAAATGTTTTTGGAGTGTGTGATTGTGTCACCAGCCTGAGTGGGTGAGCGTCAACATTCAAACATTCTGAATATGCACGATAAATGCCGAGCCCCCTGATGATCCAGATTCACTTGGTGATGTGTCACATCGTGGAACCAAGAATGTCCCTTCACACGTCCTCAAAGAAACGCATCGAGGTCCAGCCAAGCCTTTCAGTTAAAAAGTATGACCGACAATATTGTGTTTGGACCAGCTAGGCTGAAATACTAGTTTGGACCCGTTTGACCACAGGACACCCACCAGAGGAGGTAATGCCCAAAGGAGGAGACGACCTGGAGGGTTGTGAGTTTGAAACCATGAAATAACCAAAGCACTAGCCTACCTCCTATGCAGACTGAGGATCAGGTTACAATCCTACTTCACAAGCACAGCCTTTCGACTACGTCCCTCTCAACAGCCGCATCCCAATTAAATGTAATTATATTAAATGATATTATCTTCCATTCCAATCCAGTCTGCTCTACTCCACAGCATATTGAAACATTCCATTCTCTACTCCAACCCTTTCCATTTGATTTCAGTCCATTCCAGTCCATTGTACTCCAATGAGCTGTTTGGACTGTATAAGTAGGATGGTACTGGGGGCTTTCTGGTTTTTCTTTCTGCCAACAGGTCAGCATGATGTCATATCTGTGCCGTTGTCCGTAGCAACTGCTCCATTAGAAATAGGTAATTGTCGTCGGAAACCCCAAACCCTCTGAGTGTTTGCATGTTTATTTGTTTGTGTATTTCCATACCGTACAAACTGTGTGTTACCCCAGGAAAGGTTTTTTAAGCATGAAATACATTGTTTGAGGGTTAGCGCGTCGCTGAAATTAGACATTAGGGGATTTACCAGTATTGCTGGGCTACCCCTCTTATCTCTAAAGACAGATAGCAAACCAGATTCTCTGGCTGAGCGAAAGTGGTGTTTCACTACCTGATAATGGTTAATCGCGGCGTTAACGGTTCAGATCAGAGACTGTGAAACAATAATGTCAGCTCCACAGCTCTTGGAATCTGATGGAATCTGTATGTACATTGTATTTTCCATTTAAAAGAGGGCTATGCATTAGCAACGCAGTATTCTCTGTGACGCGTGTATTGTCATGGTGACAGGGACTGAGAAATAAGTCTTATTTTGTGTTCTTTGACAAGCTGGCTTTTTATTTCCCGATTTCTGGCTGTCCTCTCCCGCTGAGAAGAAGCAACGCATAAACAAACGAATACCAATGAAAGGAAAAGGTTGCAAGATATGTTTTACAATGTCCCAGACATTCAGGCGTTGTGGAGCCCGGATTAGTGCCAGCAAAGACCTAGGGTCAGAGGGCAAGGTTAAAGGTCAGATTACCCCTCCGTAAACAAGACTTGAACTTGGACTTTCAAGATGTGTTGGTTGAAAAAAAGACTATTGCACATAAAAATACATATTGTACCCATTTGCATTTGTATTATTTTCATCCCTTTATGTTTGCATATACTCTTAGTGTGTAAATAGAAATGTGTCTCTATAAAATGTATTGCGTTGAAGAGTGTTTCATAAAAGTCATAAAATAATCCAAAAAGAGTCAGGTTAGGGTCGGAGGTCGGAGGTCGGAGGTCATACCTGCGGAGGAGTGCAGCAGGGAGGCCAGGAGGAGGAGCCGGAAGCCGAGCGTGACGTGTGCACATAGCCACGGCTGATGGACTGGCGTGGACATCAAAACACACTTTGTGATGACACAACAGTCAGAGAGACCCTCGTACGCCCTCTGGAGAGAGAGAGAGGGAGAGAGAGAGAGAGAGAGACGGAGACGGAGAGGGAGACAGAGAGGAAGAGGGAAGGAGGGAGAGACAGAGGGAGAGGGAGAGGAAGAGGGAGAGAGGAAGAGACAGAGACAGAGACAGAGACAGAGACAGAGAGACAGAGAGACAGAGACAGACAGAGAGAGAGAGAGAGAGAGAGAGAGAGAGAGAGAGAGAGAGAGAGAGAGAGAGACAGAGACAGAGAGAGAGAGGGAGAGGGAGAGAGAGAGAGAGAGAGCGAGAGGGATAGGGAGGGAGAGAGAGAGAGGGAGAGAGGCACAGAGACACACACAATGTTAAGTGAGTGAAGCCAAGTGCTGCATTTCTTGGTCATTTCAATTGTTATAAAGATTATTCAACTAAGATTTCCTCTAAATCCCCATTCTTCATTCATATTCTTCCTATAAATGTGGACATTACACATTGTTTGGCTTGTATAATAATTATGGATTATTATGTTATCAGCTTGATCGTGTTGTATTATATTCCTCCTCCAAGGTACCTATTCTACAACAGTTCAAGCAACTCGTCACAAAGCTTTTAGTAATATCTGTATCTCTCCAGAGTTTATTTTCCTACTTAAGCGTGTTATGAGAACAAGCATATTGTTATAGATCCTATCATTCCAGCTCACACGATTGGCTCGTTTGAGATTTGTTGGCCTGACCATCATTTAGATTTCCACTTATGTGGAGCATAGTATATACACGGCCTAGCTCTGACCTCTCAGACTAAATGCCAAACTCCTGCATCATCATCTCATCAAGGCTGATCTGAATGCCAGCCAGCAGACAAAACGCCAACCTGGTCTGGTTACCAACCTCCAGCCTGCCTTGGATATCTTAAGGCCCTGATAGCACAGGCCTTTGGCCTTTATCGACACAAGCGGGAGGATTGACAGGGAAGTGGGGGGAGAGAGAGAGGGAATGAAGAATAGCAAATTACCTATAGGACTTTGAGGGGGAGCCGCATGAATTGAACGCTCTTTTCAACGTGGAGCGTTCAATGGGCAGAATCTGTCTCACGTTCCCGCAGTGCTTGTCGGTTTGTGTTCATTTGTGGTTAGACAGGCTGCATTGCCTTGTTGTGTACGCCTCGACCTTACACGGAACTTTGTATTGTTGACCAATCGCGGGCAGCGGTGTATTTCTGGCGTGTGGCCAAAGTGAAGTAGACTCGGCAGACTACCTTGTGCACACCAGTGCGATCTAAGCAAAGTGTGCTGCTTTCCATTTGGGTGATAAATGGTAACCTGTGGCGTGAAAACAAATGAGATTTCGCTCCAGGTTTACCAGGTCATTCAGTCTCTGAGTGCCGTGAAGTCTGCCACCAGTTGAGTCTGCCACCTGGAAAGCCTGCCACCCACAACCCGGTTGCTGCCCCTACCCCAGGTGAAGGATGCCGTAGGCGAGACAAACTAGGGTGCAGATGTCACGTCGGTCTGGTTGCGTGTGAACGTGTTTGTGTGGTTTTACCTCAGCCTTGATTTAGAAGACAAGCATGCATACAACCTCACAGAAACACATGCACACAGACAGATACACAAAGCAGTAGGATTTTGACAGCATAACCACACACACACACACGAACACACACACACACGAACACACACACACACACACACACACACACACACACACACACACACACACACACACACACACACACACACACACACACACACGACCAATATATGTGTATGCTTTAAATGCTATTTAATCATGTTTTGTGTTTTCATTTTCTTTATAGCATTTAGCTATATAGGATCTGGACTGCTTTTATATAGCAACGTCATTAATTCAGCCCATATTTTCTGCCTCTCTGCAGTGGAAGCTCCACGTTGGGCTACCATTCCCGGTCACGAACACAGCGTTCCTTGCAAGGGGGAACATGACGGCAACATAGTGGAGCCTTCTGTGGTTGTCGTGGGCAGAAATCAATGAGACAGCGTTGTAGAAAGACGCCCACTGACTGGACTTTAAGACGCCGCCGAGCCTTTCGTCTTCACATCCAATGCTCAACCTTGGAAAGAAATCCATTCCCCTCAGTATAGGAGCGACTTCGTCGAGCGTCTGTCGATCGGACTGTGTGACGCGCACCTCTTTAAGGACTTCTACACCAAGTGCCAAATATCAACAGATACCAACAAACAGGTTTTTATTTAGCGTTTCGTGTAGGCCTAGCTCTACCTCTTTATAATAGCCTACTCAAGTACACACCTATGGTCTACAGATGATTTATAGCGACTAAATAGAGGGGACCCTGTTTTACATTGGAAGGTTGCGTGGGGGTCCCTCACAAACCAAACGAAACCCACTGATAGCGATCAGCGGGTTTCTTTGGTGGCGCCTATGAATAAAACCAGTGGAGAAAAAAGCGAGAGTTGCTGAAATCCCGCATTGTTTAACATCTATAGCTGAGAAGGTTCACGAAAAACGACCAGATACCAGAATACAGCAAACATATAATGAGGGCCATACATGGACACTAAATAGAGCTACATTCAATGTATGGGGCTATATATAAGAGCTCAATGAGATGGGACACAAAGAACAGCAATAAAGCAAACACGCTATTCATCCATTCATATTAATCTATATAACAGTGGATACAATTAATTCTCTAATTCCTCCAAATTCCCTTAGGAGAAGCGCGGGGATTTCAGAGTAGCCTATTCTTAGTAATGTCGCTTTTATAATAAAAGACTTACCAGTAACCCAACAGGCGGAAGAACGGATGCTTTAGGCTCCTTTAACTGTGCGTCTTGGGAATTCCTTATTGAGTATCGCGGCTGTATGTGCGCTCCAGGGTATAGACGAGCGAAGTCTGAATGAATCAGTTTTCTCAGCAACAAGTGACTTCACAGCTCCGCCGGCCTCAGCGATCAGCTGGCTCTGCAAGGACCCGCTGCACTTCTGCTTTCGTTCATAACCCCGCCCCCCTCCTCTGTTCTCTACACAGTCGGTCATATTCTGGAAATGCTGACAAACACACGCGCGCGCGCGCACTCACGCACGCTCACGCACACACTCTAGATTGTTCACGTTTAACCGCACTGAGAAATGCTTTAAAGAAAATTACTGCCTACTCCATTAGCCTCTTAATAAGTTAAGTGTTTAGTATATATATATATATATATATATATATATATATATATATATATATATATATATATATATATATAAAAAAAAAAAATACTTCCTACTTTTAAATAGATATTTTGGTACCTGAAGTATTAAAAGTATAGGCCACGTTTAATCTGATGCACCTGTCAGAAAGGGTTGATCGAGTTGAAAAACAAAAAAACCCATTCATATGAAAAATAGGTCTCGGTCAACCTCAAACTAGGTCAACCTCAACATCAGCTCCGGTCTTCAAGGTCACATTTTACCAATTGATAAAACAATTTAATAGTTATTTGAGGAATCAGGCTAAAGGGCCAAGCTAAATCAAAACATAGCATTTTTTATTCTTTATTAGTTGTAGATCAATGCATTTAACAATGACAATGTGCTATAAAAAACACATACAATTTACAACTTTTACAAAAACTGTATTTGCAATAAAAAAAGGTTGGCAAAGTGTTTTTTTTCTTCACGCCAGTGAAAGGAACATACAGGAACAGAAAATGTCAGGTTTGGTTGAAAATAACTGATTAAAATGGCAATACTGCAACAGATTAAAACAAACAACAATTACACAAGAGAGGTGCGGGGGTCAAACCCATAACAGTCTGTGTGGGGCAAATTCATCTTTCCCGCCACATATATATATATTTTCCATAGTAATGTTGGCTGATTGGTCACCAGTGGTCATTTTTCTTCATAGATCATGTGACGAAAAAAACTCAGCCTCCAATAGTGGCCCAGTTCCTGTTTTGTTTCTCAAGAGGCAGACCAGTGAAAGGAGAAGCACTTTGTAGTAAACTGCTAGAAGATAGACCAGTGAACCCAGCGAAGATGCTACACCTGGATGCGCTAACTCCCAGATCCAAGTGGTTCAGGGTACACCTTGAACGTTTTGACAGGTAAATCGTTCCAAGGATCAGAGATGGTTCTCCACTTTTCATTGTTATGAACCTCTGTTGGTTTTCCTCCAAGTTTCTGATGTAGCTACTGTTAAGGCCATGGATTGATTGTGCAGCTACACAAACACACTGACACACATAAACACACACAGAGTAGTGGAAGTTGTGTTAGTTTCTGTTCTTCTATGAAGCTCTAAGGCGTCAGGCATGTGGGCTGACCACAGTCATTCCATACATCGTACACAAACTCTGTGATGATCATCTGATATGCACTTTAAAGTTACTACAGCATTTCCCTAAGGTGTCCTTAGATACAAAACCTCAGGGGACGTCTACAATTGTGCTTTCTGATTGGTAAAAATTAGTGTAATGTGATGCTACAAGGTGGCCACTGCGTCAACAAGGTTTCTACTCAGTGTTTTGTTTGATGGCGTCTGATACAACAAGAAATTAGCTTGCGTTGGAAGTGTCGGATTTGAAAAGGTTGGATGAATGGTGGAATAGAAACCTTCATTACGCAGAAAAACTTAAGAAGAATGGTTGCAGAATGTACATTAGGTTTATGTAGTTGAATACATTCCACAGACAGCGTTTTGTTCACCCACAGTAGATGAAAGCGTGGTCAGTAGATTCCTTTAAGATTACACTTGGGGAGGGGGGGGTAAATTATAGAGTGCTACAAATTTCCAAAGTCAAACATCCAGAAATAAAAAGCGTTCAAAAATGATAACGATCTCTCACCACACAGCAGACTCAACAGAAGGCTATTTTAAGTTACCCAACCAAAAGCATCCACTGAGGATTCCCGGAAAAGCAGTGTAGAAATTCCAAGGTTTAAAGGGCTTTTATTTAATATTCAAACATGACACTCTCGGTGAAGAAATCGTCTTCAAATATAGAACAATCCGAGAGTCCATTTCAGGATACCAGTGTGAACTGAACCGTGACGTCACCCGTTGCCCAGCGTCATTCCAGTTTCTTTCCTTCTGCCATTTGGCTCCAGCACTCAGAGGGGGGAGCAGGGCGGCCATGTTGGCAGCACACCCGGGACTCCGCCCACGCATACATCCCATCAGGCCCAAGCCCCCCCCCCCCCCCTCCCCTCCCACCCCCCTAGCTTCTGTTTCCCTATCGGTTCTGTTCTGTGTTTCACGATGGTGAGATGAGCACCAGTCCAGACAGGAAGGCTGAGATGCAGACGGGTTGGATCAGACAGGAGTCACAGGACAAAACACCACCACCCCGTCACAACACACCACGCACTGGGGAGGGGAGTTCGGTCACAACACACCACCACACTACACACTGGGAGGGGTTGGTCACAACACACCACCACACCACACACTGGGAGGGGTTGGTCACAACACACCACCACACCACGCACTGGGCGGGGAGGTCGGTCATGGGACGTGTCATGTGGCCGTCATGTGACCCGACCCCTTTGGTGACCACAGCCCCTGCCTGGAGGGGACCCCAGACCTTCTGACCATACCGGTTGAAGAAACACAACTCAAAGGCTCACGCATCTGGTTTACAGAAGACACCGCGTTGAGACACGTGTTCTGCGTTTCTAGTGCATGTTTTCTAGCGTTTGGGGATCGTGGAGTTAGTACTCCAACTAGTCCTGACAGCCGTAGATATGCGTGTGGTTGCCCCGTTAGAAAGTGTTCAACCAGGCCCAAGAATTGACTGAATCTCTCTTCAGAGAGGGATATACAACCGTTCTAAAACAGGATAATAAGCATCAGATCTACCCAGCAGTATCCTACACGCCCAGCTTTCCGAGGAGTTGGTATGAGTTCATTTTCTAAAGCACAGTGAGCACATTAGATTGGAATTCTCAGCCGGGCTGGCGGGGATCTGTGGCATGAGTCGTATTTCTTGGAATAGAGGATAAACCAAACTAGTGAGTCAACACCCCAGCCGTGATTGGTCGAGTAGTCGCTCACTCCTCAGTTAATCTAATGCTCATTGAGGCCATTGAATCCAAGCGCTGCGATCGATGCACCGTTGCAGTTGGGAAACGCCTGTTGAATGGAACCATCAATCTGAAAATACCAGTGAGGGAGGCAATCGTGTTAACCAGACTTTGGTCACCTCATCATGACTGTCCAACCATCTCCAGCTTATGATCACCTCTTCATGGAAAAAGCACTACCTCTGCAGTCCTCCGACAAGATAAAAAGTGAATGATTATAACCTGCTGCATACTCAGCTTTCTAACAGAACCGGTTGGGCAGATTATGCAGGAACTTGGAAGCAGGTAAGTAGATGAGAGTTCTCAAACAGTGAAATCAGACAACAGGGAAAGCATCTTAGGATAATAATAATAATGCGAATCAGGTTTGGGATAGGGAACATTATGCCGATTTGAAATGATCCTACCTCAACCTACCCAGATGGCTTTATCTGCAGACTGGCACCATAACAGTTAGGCATTGAGTCACCACCACGACCACTACAACGATGATGGATGACTGGTTGAGGCCTCTCTCTGACCCACTTCTAACGCCAATACAAAGTGTTCCCCAGGTGTCGAACGCCCCCAAGACATCTGGTCCCGTTTGATATTAAAAAGCGCAAAAATTAACTATTTCACCCACCTGGTGATCACAATGCTACATAGATTAACAAGGGCCAAGGCCAACATGTGAATCCAGGCCAGGGATTCACAGTGCCCGGCCCGTTGATCTGTGTGCATCCAGAGATAGAAGATCAGAGTTGTGGATGAATGGAAATACAAATGGTTGCACACACGCTACCAGTTCAAGTTAACCAAAGCCCCCCCCACACCCACCCCCACCCACACTTTCTAAAGTTGAGTCTGGAGAGGGGCAGAGTAAATCAGGATTTTTCCTTTCTAAACGGTGATAATCCGTTTGGAAGTCTTCACTCACTCCCACACGTTATTTTGTGTTTCGGGATTTTATTTGGCCCCCTGACGTCACCAGAACCGCCAATCACAGAGACTACAGCTGTCTACCATGGAAACCAGAGGCGACCCACAGACAGACACAAGTCAGGAAAGAACAGAGCACAGCAGATATGTTGGGTTAGAAAATAAAAAGAGTACAGCAAAGATATGACAAATAAGATTGAAAAAGTGAGTATCACAAACCTTTTTTAAATAATTTCATTAAAAACCAAATCAAAACTACAAAACGAACAGGAATGCCTTCCTCATTTGTTCCTTCTTTAAAATCAGCAATGTCAAACTTTTCATATCATTGTAGTGTTTGTTCGGCCCGATTTCTCTGTGCCCCCATCCGCCGACATACCTCCGTACGGCGTTGGGGTTTTGACGACATTTTCTTAAATATTCTAACAGAAATCCTAAAACCGTTTAAAGGTCAGCTATCTAAAACCATACAACAGGGTCCCGGTACGGACTTTACTCCGACCCCCGAGTGCCCCCCTTACTGGGAGTGAGCGTCACCCTCAGTGGGAGTGAGCGTCACCCTCACTGGGAGTGGGGGTACACCCTCACTGGGAGTGGGGTTTCTATCTCAACAGTGCTTCAAAAACCATCACATCTTACAGAGGCATAAAACCAGAAGAGAAAAAAAAACAAAAACGCATTTTGCAATTAAAAAATATATATAGAGATGATGAAAACAGCGTCACAACCCACATATCTCTATGTTCAGCGTACTTACATAGTATGGTTCCTTTATCTATTAAAAAATAATAAAAACACAACTCCAGTGTTTAAGTTTCCGTTAAAAAAAACAACTGCATTTCCATGGACACAGAACCGTTCGTATGACTCATTTCCCGGACAGACGCGGTCCTCGTTCAGTAGTTAGCTCTAGTTGTCATGGAGATGGAGTCCTGGTCTTCACTCCTCCGCTCCAGGGTTCTTGTAGTGATGATAAGAATAGTTGTGGAAGTTAAGGAAAAAAAGGTTGGTGGCTCCGTGAATCTATTTGGGCCGGTCCGACAGCTCCGGGGCGTATGACGGGTGCAAGAGAACGTACGTCCGTCCGTCCCCCCTTCAGACACAGGTCATGTCCGCGTTGGAACGTTACAAAGCAAATGTAGTTCTTTTCGCACCTTCCAAAATAGTTCACCTCATTAAAAGGTGAGGAAGTGTCAGAGCCGATCCAAGGGGCCCAGCAGCCAGAGGGGGGGGGGGGGGGGCAGGCAGTGTGAGGGGCCGGCGGCAGGGAGGAGACGGCCCTGAGAGGTCCAGAACACCGACACGAGGCAGAGGGGCAGGTATTGGAGAGGGCAGCACAAGGGAGGGGTCAGCCAAGAGAATCCACCACACCGACGTCGTGAACAGTGTTGGCAACACACACACACACGCGCGCACACGCACACACACACGCGCGCGCGCACACACACACACACACACACACACACACACACACACACACACACACGGTAAGGGAATGTTTCCTCTAGTGTTCTGTGGTTCCGAATGCCAACACCCCCGTGTCCCCAAGACGCTGCTCCCAGCACGTGATTCCTGGCCTCAGTTTGGCTAGAGCCTCAAGTCAGGTCGTCCCGGTGTCGTGTTCGATCGGACCCCACTGCCCTCTAGTGGCGGGAGGCCGCGGCGTCTCATCTCATGCGGTTCTGTCTCATCAGCGGGACGATGCAGGAGGGCGGGCCCGCCTTGGTGAGGAAGGGGTGCTTGAGGAGCTCATTGGCTGAGCCGCGCTGAGAAGGGTCTCGCACCAGCAGGCGGTCCAGGAAGCCCTTGAGGAGAGGAGAGACCTAGAGGGAGGAGGAGGAGGAAACCAGGTGGTGTCACTTCCCCGTGGTCATCTTTAAAGCCAATTAACCCCCCGGAGATGACCGAGGTCAGCGCCCCAACGACGATCCATTAAACACATTTAGTCTAGAGGTGTCAGATGGGTGTCAGGGCGAGATGCCGACCTTGTGGAGGTTCTTGAGCTTGGGCGGCAGGTTGTCCCGGATCATCTTCATGGCTTTGAGGGGCGGCTCGTTGAAGTAGGGCGGCTCGCCGTCCACCATCTCTATCACCATGACGCCCAGGGACCAGACGTCCACCTGCAGACGGGACACACACACACACACGCACACGCACGTTAGGAACAGGAAGTGAGGGCAGACAGGGAAGGTAGGGCACTTGGGACAAGCTTCCCCTGCAGAGAAACCTCCCAAAGAGCCACGCTTGTTGTGGTCGGAGCCCCCAACCCTTTTTTGTTCTGGTGCAGGATTCAGCATGGACACACAGAGACAGAGCGAGAGAGACACAGAGAGAGAAAGAGAAAGAAAGACTGAACAGACAGAGACAGAGAGAGAGAGAGACAGACAGAGAGAAAGACAGTCAGAGAGAGACACACACGGAGACAGAGAGAGAGCGGGGACAGTGTGTCTTGCCTCTGGGCCGTAGGGCAGTCTGGAGATGAGCTCTGGGGCCATCCAGTAGGGGGTTCCCACCAGAGACTTCCTCCTCTGGACCTCTTTAGACACCTGGGCACAGAAGCCGAAGTCTGACAGCTTCACCTGCAGGAGAGGCAGAACACGGGGAGGCACGGTCAGAGTGAGTGAGGGAGTGAGGGAGTGAGGGACAGCCACTTCACGATGTGAAAGGAGCAGCGTCCGAGGAAGTCGATTCTGAAAGGGGTATCCGTCTGGGCCAGGCTTCTCGTCAAAGTGTCATTTGCAAAAAAATGTTTAGTGATTTAGTGTCACCTCCACACGGAGGACGTTGACGTCGTCTAAATTAAGTTAGAATCGATACCAGGTTGAATCGTAGAGCGACTTATTAAAGGGCAGGAAACACACTGCCAGATGAGGAGCAGAATGCAGAGTTTATGTGGTCATACAGTCATATGTGGTTAGCGAACATCAGCATCAGACGCCTTCCGTTTCCACTGCGGGCGAATCGCTCGCATTACGCAAGTCAAATATTTTGCCATTTTCTACATCTAGGGCGGTGTGTGTGTGTGGGCCACCCACCCTAGTTTCTGAGAAAACTGGGTTGGTGTCCACCATCATGATGACACCCAACTAGAGAAGGAACCTTCTTGGCTAGGTTATGCAATTTATTGAAGAAGCATTATTTTCAGATTCGCTGATAACAAAAAAGAAATTCCGGCATCTGACAAAACAAAGTAAACCACACGATTCTCACGCTGTGATGCAAATCTTCCTTCCCCACCTTAACGCACACGTGTGCACACTAACGCACAAACATTCGCGTGTGGCACAAGCCTGAGTGAGTTCACATCCTGTTCCGAGCACTGTGTGCGCTCAGACCAGAATTCTACACCAGACAGGGCAGCAGTCAGTCAGTCAGTCAGTCAGTCAGTCAGTCAGTCAGTCAGTCGGTCGGTCCAACACACAGTTCAAGTGACTTCTCGAAAAACACAAGAATGGAGTCCAACACGCCACGCAAATCTTCACACCACTGCTCAAAATATATAAATTAGAAGAAGAACCTCCGGCTAGATCTTATCTATCCTCAGAAGGTGCTTGATCACACCATGAATCATGGGGTGGGGGAGAACCTATTCAGAGTTACAGATGAAATGATGTCCTGTTGCAGAACCAGCAGCTGACCAGCTTGTGCACCACTGATCCCCCCCAACAGTAAGAACTCTACTAAACGAGCCAGGTCTGAACAGGCCAGGTTCATAACGTGGTACACTGCAGCCTTGAAGATGACGTGCTTAGCGTCGGCGTCTGACTGCTCTCAGCGCGGGAACACAAAGCGTACTGAAGGGAGCGTTTCACATCCACTCAGAGGGAACCTCTGAGTACCGCTGCAGAATAAGGAACAAAGCACATCTCCATATAGAGACGTAGTACCGTGTATGTGGTACCATTTAGAGCAGGGGGGTTTAAAAAGTCAATTTAGGAAGCTGCTTTTGTAACACCTTCTCAATAAAGACGCTATGATCCTTCAAGAACGTAACATCTTCATAAGACAGAGGTGAAGTATGATCTCAGGTCTGCTTTTGAAGCCCTTAATAAGAGTTGTCTGGCCAGGAACAAGTCATCCGCTGCTACACAGATTTAAAACACCAGAATAATGAGAGTGAGAGTGTAATCTGCAGTGTAATCTGCAGTACATTATTACACGTGATCAGCCCTTGTACTGGTTCTCAATGGACCTCTAGGAATTAGTACATGGAGCTACAGCTTCAATCAGAACCGCCATACTGCCTGTTGCTCAGTGGCCAGAACTAGTGCAGTGTGCACATCCTTACGACGGAGGCATGACCGCGAGCAGCCCATCTGTGCTTTTTTAGCCGACTGCTGCAGCAGGTGAGAACCCTCAGCCTGCAGCCACAGAGAGCTGCAGCTACGAACTGAGACAGAGAGACGAGCCCGTGTGGTTGGCAGAGAGATTCTTTGAAAAGGGACCTTGATGTTATATCTTCCTCATTGTTGATGGATCAACTTTGAATAATCTCGGAAAAGAGAAGCGGAACAAGTTATTATTAGTAAATTATTAGTTTCGCATGAATTTCGATGTGTCCATCTTTCTTGTGTGTGTGTGTGTGTGTGTGTGTGTGTGTGTGTGTGTGTGTGTGTGTGTGTGTGTGTGTGTGTGTGTGTGTGTGTGTGTGTGTGTGTGTGTGTGTGTGTGTGTGTGTGTGTGTGTGTGTGTGTGTGTGTGTGTGTGTGTGTGTGTGTGTACGGACCCTGCCGTCGTGGGTGAGCAGGATGGAGTCACTCTTGATGTCTCTGTGGATCACGCCCTGTGCGTGGAGGACGGACAGCGCCTTGAGCACCGACACACACACTGTCGCTATCTGCTCCTCGTTCATCCTGGAGAGAAAGGGGGAAATGTTAGATATTTGAGTACATCCACGGCGAAATCAATAGCAGTACTGCCCCCTTGTGGACATTAAACACAATTCTCGTCCATCCATCTCGTACTCTCAGCTACTTTTCAGTCAGCTGATAAAGTGTGGAGTGTACGCAGACTTAGCACAGCGAAAATTTTACCTCCTACGTAATCCGCGTTCGAAACATTAAGTCATCGTTCGACGCGATTGTCCGTTGCCAGGCAGCTTTCAAAAAACCCTCGCTCATGTTGCTAAAGACGAAATAACATAAACCAGATAACACTTGTTTTTACTTTATATTTGTATTGTATTGAATTTAGCTAGTAAACTGAGTGTTGAAAATTGTATCATAGTCTAGCTAGCTTGTGTTAATACACTCAGTTTGCTAGCTAAATGTGTTTAAACAATTAAATACAATACAAACATAAAGTTAGCTAATAAATGGCATTTGTAAAATAAGTGTTACCTGTTTAACTTTATTTCGTCTTGTGAGGCTCAATGAATGAGCGCGAATGTTCATGAACATTCCTACGTCATCTTTCGACGCGATCGTCCGCTGCCAGGCAACGTTCGACGCGATCGTCCGTTGCCAGGCAGGTTTGGAATTTTCGAACGCGGATTACGTAGGCGGTGCTATTTTCGCCCCCGGTACAATTTTGGTGTGACAGCACCATGACAACCAACTCTCCCCCCCCCCCGCTCACCTTGTGTGTGTCACTATGTCTGTCAGTGCCCCTCCCTCCAGGAACTCCATGACGACCCAGAGCTCGTCGCCCACCAGGTAGCTGTTGTACATCTCCACCACGTTCTCATGGTGGTAGTCCCTCATGATTACCACCTGCAATCAAAGAGAATTATTACCATTACATCCACTCATGTGTATGTAAATTGATCCCCAACACGAAACCTTCTTAACTACTCCAGCCACAGATGGCAGCACCTTTAGACAGGTGAGGAAGCCGGAGCCAATACGTTACATAGGCCACGCCTACTTGATACAAGCAGAGCGGGAGTCTGATTAGAGGTCAGAAACACAAGGCAGCCCCGAGTTTCCAGATAGATACAAAGGACTGCGGTTTGTCGCTCCACGTGCGTGTTGAATACAACTCCCCTCCTTCTGCTTCATAGTTACCATACCGAAATACTTAAAAAAATAAAGTGACTTAAAAGCGATCCGGGTTGAACTACTTTCTTCTAGAACACGGCAATACAGAGATGTGCAATCTCAAGTACAAGATTTCATTGAGATGATTGCAGGAGGTGCTGCCAGAGACCCCCGAAGCAGCACGAACCTCCCAGCATGCCCGGCGGCGGGGGGCCTCACCTCGTTGAAGAGCAGCTCGCGGCGCTGCTGCTTCCGCAGGTCCATCTTCTTCACGGCCACCAGCTTGCCGGTGGTCTTCACCGTGGCGATGCACACGATGCCCGTGGACCCCTCCCCGATCTTGATGTAGTGGTCCAGGTAGGTCCGGGGGTCCCCGGGGTCCACCACCATCTGCAGGGCCGCTCGGAACTGCTCGTGGGACACCCTCTGGGGCTCCCGCTGGGGGGAGCGCCCCTGGGGGGGGGGCCCGGCGGGGTGGGTGCCCGGGGGGGCCGGCGGTCTGGGGGCCGGGACGGGGGGGTGAGGGGTGTGGGGGTGCTGGGGCGGTGGTGGAGGCTGGGGGTGGTGGTGCTGCTGCTGGCGGGCGGGGTCGGGGCCCAGGCCGGGGTGGGAGGCGTGGTGGTGGGGGAGGCTGATGGGGGGCTGGCTGCCCGCCGTGCTGCGGGTGGAGCTGCTGGAGGGGCCGTTGTGGGGGGAGGAGTCTGGGTGGCGGCCGGGCTGGGGGACAATAAACAAGCAGAACAAATATGAGTGAGGAAGAGAGGGAGCATGATAAAGAACAAGAGGGAGGGGGGAGGGGGGGGGAGAGAGAGAGAGAGAGAGAGAGAGAGAGAGAGAGAGAGAGAGAGAGAGAGAGAGAGAGAGAGAGAGAGAGAGAGAGAGAGAGAGAGAGAGAGAGAGAGAGAGAGAGAGAGAGAGAGAGAGAGAGAGAGAGAGAGAGAGAGAGAGAGAGAGAGAGAGAGAGAGAGAGAGAGAGAGAGGAAGGTTGAGGGAAGTAGAGACAAAGATCAATCCTTGCAAATCCTAAAAAACAATACATTTTGCCTTGATGGATTTTCTGTCCGGCTGAAGCGTGCTAGCTACACAAGTGGTTAGCATCGCAGTACGAAGAGGGAGCAGAACCAACCTAAACATTATGGGATGTGGGGTACGGGTGGTTCTCTGCCTCACCTGGCCGGTGGGGCTACGGCCCCCCTCGCTGTCGGTGCGGGGGAAGGTGTTGAAGGGCCGGGCGCTGGGCTGCAGGGGCTTCAGGGGCCCCTCGCTGACGGGCAGGACGGGCAGGACGGGGGCCCGGATGCTGGGCCCGGAGAGGGGCCTCTTGTCCCGGGGGGACTGGGGGCTGCCGTCCCCCCGCCCCGTGTAGCTGGACTTGGGCCTGCGGTCGCTGGGCGGCTCCCGGCGGACCACCGGGTCCTGACCAGAGGGGGAACAGGGGGAGGTGAGATGGACTGAGTGGCATCACTGGGCCCCTATAGAGACTCTGCACTTTGGATTAAAGGGTCCGCCCACAACCAAATGTAAACGCAGCAGCAGCAGCAGCCTAGGGAAGGGGGGCGGGGCCTCAATGGCGAGGACGCCTCCTATGTCCTTGACACCTAGTCGGGAGTGTTCCTTCCCTTGCACTCGCGCCTTTGTTTGGGTAAATGTCACAATAATAGATGACGGTCTAAAAATACCCCATCTGATGAGCCAAAGACATCGTGATGAGGGGGCGGCGCCTCGGGGTAACGAGCCCGCCCTGCGGCTGCTGCTGCTGCTTCAGCCGGAACGCAGCCAACTTTTGGAAGAGCGAGGTCACCGCTGCTGCCCTCTTAGCTCCTCCCCTCTTAGCTCCTCCCCTCACCGCTCCTCCCCTCTCACCTCCTCCCCTCTCAGCTCCTCCCCTCTCACCTCCTCCCCTCTCACCTCCTCCCCTCTCAGCTCCTCCCCTCTCAGCTCCCCCCCTCTCACCTCCTCCCCTCTCACCTCCTCCCCTCTCATCTCCTCCCCTCTCAGCTCCTCCCCACTCAGCTCCTCCCCTCTCAGCTCCTCCCCTCTCAGCTCCTCCCACAGGGGAGGGGGATTCTCTCAGCTCCTCGTCTCTCAGCTCCTCCCCAGGGAGGAGTCTCTTAGCTCCTCCCCCCTCAGCTCCTCCCCCCTCAGCTCCTCCCCCTCCACTCCTCCCCCTCAGCTCCTCCCCCTTGGGGGGGAGTCTCCCAGCTACCTGGGGGGGGTTCCGATGCTCCCTGTCCCTGTGTGGGGGCGGGGGCGGGACTGGTCTGTCCCCGTCTCGGGGGGCCCTGCTGGGCTCCTGGCCGCGGGGCTGCTGCTGGGGCCGGCCCTGGTGCCCGTCCTCCCTGTGCGGGGGGCGCACCGCCCGCGGGGGCTGGCGGGGGTCCGCTCCGCTGGGCTGGTCTGGTCTGGGTCTGGTGCAGGGAGGAGGGGGGGGGAAAGGGTTAGCACTGCCGGGGTCAGGAGCTACGCTACGCCCCGATAGCCCAGCTAGCCCAGCTAGCGCTACAAAGCAAGGCTGCAGACAAGTTAGCATCATGACAGGCCTCAGAACAATACCAGTTGGAAGAACGCGTGTGGTTGAGTGGCTAGAATTTGCCGTCTAGGACTAATAAAGTACATATTAGTCTGTACTTTATTTTTGTTTGGTTTTACCTTCCCCAAAATTACACGTTTGGAACTGAACAGGGAATTAAACACTAGTGCCGAGACGTTCCTCTTTCGGTGACGACTGGAACCGAACCGATGCTACTTCCTCGCTATATAAGTCAGATGTTAGTCATATTTTTTTTTCTAAAATCAGTTCCAGTTTAGAAAATGAAGTGAAAAGGAGTGAGCTGAGGTCCATTGAGGAACCATGACGACCCCTAAAGCCCGCAGCCCTCCCAGAGTGCCTCGGTGCCGGGTTGGCGCCAGCACCCAGGCGCTCGGCCCAGCTCTGGAGGCTCAGCGGGGCGGGCCCGGTCCATCCTTAGACGGCGGCCCCCAGATGGTGCTGCTGGAGGTGGCCAGCAGGGGGTGCTCACCCCCCTGGACTAGCATGACAAGAGCACTGTGAAGGACGTTACAAAGAGGACCTGGCTCCCTGTGACCAATAAAGGTCCAATGGCAATCATCGTCCAGGCTATTACACCACCTGGCTCTTGAGCCAACATGGCCGCCTAATCATCCCCTGGTCTCTCATTTAATTGCATCATCATTCCTCACCTCTCCACTGTGACAGGCAGTGTATGGTCAGCCCACCCCCCCCCCCCCCTATGTTAAGCCCTTTGAGTGTCTTGAAAAAGCACAGTATAAATGCAATGAATTTTTCATGATCCTTATTCACCTGTCTGCTGGCTGGTATTGTCTGTGCTGTGGATCTCCGTTCTCCTGCCTTCCACCTCCTCCTCCTCCTCCACCCCCAACCGAGGAGCCGGAGTCTCTGCGTGGCTGCACGGGGGGGCTGTCCCTCCGCAGGGAGTTGGAGCGCGTCACCGACATGGTGTCAAACTCATCCAGGAGCCAGGTCAACGAGCCGTCCACTCCCAGCTTGCTGCCGCGCACGATGGTCTGTAGGGGGCAGAGCACACACACAGTCGGTATGAACGTGCACACACACACACACACACTGTCAGTATCTACGTGCTCACAAAGCTGGAAAGCACACACACACACACACACCTCTTTCTCTTGGCTTTGTAACAAAGCTAGTAGAACAGCGGGTTATAATGCACCCATACCAGACCTTGAGAGCTCCTTGAACACATCTGCGAGAGTTGGCCCACACGTTCGTTGCTCAACAGTACCGACTCAGGCCGTTCATTTTCATTAGAACCTGAACGTTGACGATACATCTCCATGATGGATGATAAGGATGATGTCATGGCATGCATTTCTCTGAGCTTGTTGGGGAAACACATTGTTACCGGGGCAACACCTCTAGCCTCCTTCACGAGGTCGTCAAGCCGTGCGAGTTGCTGGTTATTCTTCTAAAACAATTGAGATCATACGATGTATCTTTGTGGAGTGATGTGAGGGTAGGTTATGTACTCCCCTAACGTCGGCGTTGTTTACTGGCAGTAAAGCTTGCTTTGCCTGTAGTCAGGGTTCCTGAAGCTAAAAAGGATTTGGTCTGTACCGAGCTCATCCAGGGTTATGGTTATGGTCAGGACTTCCTGTGGCGTCCCAGATATAGACAGAGCAGAGGACTCAGGTCAACACATCAGCGCTTTGTCTGCCATGTCGGACAGTGTTTATTATTGGACCGCAGAGTGTATAAACAGCAACAGCGAACAACTCACTTAGCCTATTCGGGATGACATCAGGTAATGCTAACTGCGATAGCAATGATTATAGGACTCATTGAGCATTTTGGGGAAACATTTGAGGACACACCATGACCTGTGTGTGAGTCCAAGCCCGGCATTATTTTGGATGCTGATTATGGGATCTCTGATTCATGTTTTCATGATCGACCAGCATCACGGAGGGTGTGGTACATATTGTTACTGGCGTTCCCAAGTACACAAATAATGTCCAAAAATACAAAACTAACAAAAGTAACTTGGTTGTTCTAAATTGGGACCACCCTAACAAACACAAAGCAACGGTCAAATGAACACTTTAGTGTTCTTAACAGTGGCCAGCACTGGAAACACAAGCCGGCGGCGACCTCTGACCTTGCTCGGCTCCACGGTGGTGATGACTGTGACGTCGATGAAGGGCTTGGGCCGCTTTGCCGTGTCCTCGATCAGCGACTGCCATTGCCGCGGCAACCCCACGAACTTCTGCTCCTGCTCGTCGAAGTCGGTGTGCACGCGGTGCTCGAAGTTAGAGGGCGCCGAGATCTGGATACGGGACTTCTTCTTCTTGGTGAACATGATGGCTGCCAGAGACCAGCATCAGCCCTGGAGAGAGAGAGACACATAGGGAGAGAGCAAGGGAGAGAGAGACACAGAGGGGGAGAGAGAGAGAGAGACAGGGGGAGACAGACACACAGGGGGAGAGAGAAAGGGAGAGACAGTGGGGGAGAGAGAGACACAGAGGGAGAGGGACAAGGGGAGAGAGGGAGGGAGAGAGAAAGGGAGAGAGAGACACAGAGGGGGAAAGAGAAAGGGAAAGAGAGACACAGAGGGGGAGAGAGAGAGACAGGGGGAGAGACAGAGGGGGAGAGAGATACAGGGGGAGAGAGAGAGAGAGAGAGGGAGAGAAATGGAGATAGATGGTGTTAATAATATATATTTTTTACATACCTCCTATGATACCAATTTGTATGTTTAATTCCCATTCCAATAAGGTTTGTTTCAATGGAATTCAGCGAGAGATTATGGATAAATGGTATATACAGCGTTTTAAGAGTAACATTAGGAAAACATGGAACCCGGAGTAGAACCCTGCATGAATCGTGTTGTTTTTGTGTGAGAGGAAATGAGGCGAGTGAAACACTGGGAGACAGCGCGGGCGGGCCTGCAGTAAGCCCTAATTGACAAACGACTGATGTGGGGAAGAACTAACAGTGCAAGAAATCCAGTGCGTGTTCACATGTGCGTGTGGGAGAGATAGAGATAGAGAGGGAGACGGTGCCGTTCGTTACAGTCCGTTGAGCATTCGGCGACCTGGTGCCATTATACCAGCTGTGACCTTTCACTGGAGGGCAACGAGGAACACAGCAACAAAAGGCATCAACACTAGACCTCCACCAACGCTGACGGAACGGCTACCCTAACCTTTCCTAATTGGGAGGTTTTTTCGAGATCACTTGAAAAGGTTCAGTTCCAGATGGAGCTGTGGGGTGTGACTGGGAACCAGTGATAACAGCGTCTGCTGATGGGACCCCTGTGTTATAGTCATTACTCACTAGGGCTACTGGGATGCTTGACTCCCCGCCCAAAAGGGTCTAGGTTAGGGCTGCTCGATTATGGAAAAAAAATCATAGTCACGATTATTTTGGTCAAAATTTAAATCACGATTAATCAGACGCTTATTTTTTGAGTTTGAAAACATGATGCATTTATTCAGCATGTCTCTCTCAAAAACACTTTGTAAATGAGAACTTTGAAATTTCGCCTTAAAGAAAAGGCACAAAATGGTCAGAAGGAATATGTTCAAATCTAAAATAATGTATATATATATATCCAGCTGCTCTGCACCTTCTATAAAACATTAAAAAAAAAACGGAAAACTCGGTTATGTTAATTTTGTGATCGTTTGACGCTGAGATCGAAATTCGATGAATCGCCCAGCCCTAGACTAGGTTAAAACCCTTATGTCCACCGACTCCCTGAACCCAGAGCAAGACTAACTCCTAGCCTCTTGTCTGGCAACAAGCAAAAAGAGGACTATGTTTCTTTGACTAATGATTATAAATGACTCAGGGAGTTGTTAATGGTTATTACAGTATAATGCCAATGCTGTAGGATTACAGGCTGCATTGCTACACATGACTAACACATTTGACCAGACGTTTCCTATGATTCAGTGTGACACAGAAACACTATTATCAACCAACGCTGGCGGCTGACGAGAGACTTCGCTGGTAGCAGAATATAAGTGGTTTTGATTGCTTCCTCGCTCCACAGCCCTAGTGCTTGGTCAATATGTACAGGCCTAATCCTCCAGGTAAACAGTGGTGTGGAGCTAATTGGAAGCCGCAAAGAGCTTCTTCCAGACTCCCACAGGGACACGCAACAGGTGTTGTGCCCGCGGAGGAGCTTCCGGATCGGGCCTGGCACCCCCTGGAGCAGAATGGAGGAATCCACTCCCTCCAGATCCACACAGCTTCCTCTAGTGTACTGGACTCTCTTCTGGTCTAGTGTTTGGCATTTTACTGGACTGCATAACCAAGTTTTTTAAAGAAACAAGATGGAGGAATAAGCTGAATTACAGGAAGTGAGCGTGTGTTGGAAGATGCTTTGCACTTTCCCATTTAGTCGGGTGCAACTACACCAAGGACCTTCAACAAACATGTTTCGTTTAAACTAGGTGTGGTATTGGCTGTAAATTACTATTCCCAATGTCTACACTCATTAGCTATTTCTGGTGGTGCGTGCCTACACTTTCACCAAGATTCAGTCGAATACAACACAACAAACAACAAATGAATGTTATAGGATCTATGCTAGTCATAAAACTAAAATTGTTCCCCATTACCCCATATTTGGCTCCATTAGTTGACAGCCCTAAACCACCAAGCACACCCTTACATAAACCAGAGCAATACACCACAACTTCTGAGCCATAATCACTTTTCCTCTGAAATGCATGAATCCAAGTGGCTGGACAAGAGTTTCAACCACACATATAATCCATCACATGTTTCAGTTATGAGAGGTCAGGGGGTTGGGGCAGCGGTTGAGAGAGGGGGTGTGGGGAGAGGGGAGTACAGGGTGGTGCTGGCCTGTTTTTCAGTCCCAGATCAGATATGGGTGTGTTATTAAACACATTCAGGGCTGTCAGAGAGCAACAGAACTCCCCGTGTGGAGGCCCGGAATAACAAGGCGCTCCACCAAGATGGCCGCCCTCCGGCTCCACCGTAACAACACGCTCCGGTCGTAACATTAAACCCCGATCTTATCGAGTGTAGGTGCGGCGAAATCGGAATAAATGACATCAGATTGTGGGCTATCACACACGTTCACATAAAATATAAATTGATGGTCCACAGTACACTCTAGTCATTAGAGAAGAGTAACAGAATAAGGTGTCAACTTATATTCAGACAGCGTGTAATAAATGTCTTTACTTGACCTTAACTTTTGTTAAAACACAAAAATACCAAAACCAGTAGTTTTTCATAGTTAGAGAAGAAGTAGAAGTAGACTGCCTATGTATTGCTATATCCAACTCTAAAACCATACCCTAAAAGTCAATCACCCACTACAACACGCTACATTCCCACCGTGTATGTTGGGATTCATCCCGAAACTCCCACCGTGAGGTGAAGCTCTGGAACAATAAAGAGCTAAAAACACATTTGGTGTGGACTAGTGCGAGCTACCAGATGTGTCCCCGAGGACTCTCAGTAACGTCTTCACAGAGCACAGAGATAAATCTCACAGAACACCCCCCCCCGCCCTACGCTCAGCCCTGCTATTGGCTCGATGGGCTCGCTGAAGACACAGGGAAGTGATCACACATGCTAAATCAGTCAGGAGTCAAGGAATAAGGAGAAGAAGACTTCACCGTGGAGCGAGAACTGCGGCTAGCGGCATGCTGCCGGCTTTCACCGGTATCCGAGAGGCAGCAGGGGGGGGGGGGGGGGGGGGGGGAGAAACGGTTGTGCAGGTGCGACGCAGATCCAACAAACACCACAGTTTCCATAGCACGTAGGGGAGAGGAGCTGGCCCAGAGGGGAGGCCAGCGACACACACCAGAACCCCAGAGCTTCTCTGGTCGATAGTCTATAGAGCAGGGGTCACCAACCCTTTTGAACCTGAGAGCTACTTCACGGGCACTGAGTCATACCGAGGGCACCCAGTTCTATACACTCTTCTGAAATAACAAATTTGCTCAGTTTGCCTTTAGTTATATATTACTATTAATGATACTCATCTATGTGAAGACATGTTAATTAATTAAGTCATGTTAATGATTTCTCACAATAATTATCAACAATGACTTAAAAAAAGGTGGGAAAGAGTTAGTAGTGCTATTTTTAGAACAGGCCTGCAGGCACCTCATGTGGTCCTTACGGGCGCCATGGTGGCACGGTGTTGGTGACCCCTGCTATAGAGTATAGTCTTTTGGTGTGTACATCAAAATAATCATGGCGACACCAATATCAGCCCAGCTAGTTCGCGCCTAGTGCTACAGCTCGTGTTTGTTTCCTTGGCTCTGCTGTGTTTGTATACGTTCAGACAGGCAGGGATATGGAAACCGTCCCGGATGGAGTGAAGAGCTTTTTCATCCCTGAGTACTGGAGTGGTGCTCCAAGGGACATCGCTCAATAAACTGGGCGTCAGTCCAGGTTTATCATGTCAAATGAAACAAATATGAATCCTTGTTTTTGTGCCATAATTTCATTGTTATTAAAGGGGGTTTACAAGCATTTTCTTTCTAACAGCTATAGAGCCTGGCCTTAAGAGTACAACATGTGTTCTCCTGCTGACCCTGACGGAAACACCCAGAGTGACAGGCAGACACACACACACACACAGTGACCTCTCCAGGCATTGGGCGTGACACTGGGTGATTTACATTCAAAGCAGGTGTACAGACACACCTACTAATCCATTCCCAGGAAGCCTCAGGCCACAGCCAGGAAACATCACTCTCCCTAATAGGAAGTCCACTAACGGAGACTGACAGGGGGGAGGGCGGGGGAGGCAACAGGTGTGGGAGGGGAGAGAGGGGGGGGGGGGGAAGAGAGAGAGAGAGAGAGAGAGAGAGAGAGAGAGAGAGAGAGAGAGAGAGAGAGAGAGAGAGAGAGAGAGAGAGAGAGAGAGAGAGAGAGAGAGAGAGAGAGAGAGAGAGAGAGAGAGAGAGAGAGAGAGAGAGAGAGAGAGAGAGAGAGAGAGAGAGAGAGAGAGAGAGAGAGAGAGAGAGAGAGAGAGAGAGAGAGAGACCGAGAGAGACCAAGAGAGACCAAGAGAGACCACACGTGATATTGAAGTAAACAAATGATACATCTATAGCCTTGAAATATGAAATAATGAAACAATAATAAATAATACATTAATGGATAAACCGAAAGCAACAATGCAGCCTGAAAGTCCAGCATCATGTCCTGCATGAACCGCATGCACCAGGTGGTGGTTTAAAGCACCGCTGGGACCCACAACAGGATTACTGCCATATATTGCTCTGCCCGAGCCATTTCCTATTGTTTGGAGAGCTCAATGCGCAGATTCCCTGCTTCTACATGAGACGCAGGCTGACTGTGCCCTGGAGCAACAGCACTGAGCTGGGGAGAGCGGCTGCACCTAAACAGAGTCAGATGGGATCTCACTGGGGAACCTTCTGTTTGTCTTCATAGTGTACCCCCTCTCGCCTCTCGCTATGGACTCAGTGTTTTCCAGAAGAGCCCCGTGTGTTTTAAAGCAGCACAGATTCAACACACGGGAGCCCGTGGACTGGAGACGGTTGGCTGCGTGTCAAGACAAATCGAATGTAAAGAGCGTATTATCTTAAGTGTTGTGAAAACACGTTTGCCATTTATTCAGCAGCAGGGCAGCAGCTGCTGTGTTAGTGTACTAGTACTACTAATGCGTTTCTAACTGTTGCTGATTAATTCTTGAGCTGGGTAATCTCACAGGGCATGTTAAAGTATGCAAGCCTGGAGGTAAAAGACAATGACACTCCCATGTTCAACTGTGTACACATACACACACACCCTCCCTTTATTTGTCTCTCTCCCACTCCCCACTCTCTCTCCCCTAACGTGCTCTGTGTCTCTCTCCCCTGAACCCATTCCCATTTTCTCTCAATGTCTCTCTTCCTCCGATGTCTCTCTCCCATCCCCATTATCTCTGGATGTCTCTCTCCCATCCCCATTATCTCTGGATGCCTCTCTCCCATCCCCATTATCTCTGGATGTCTCTCTCCCATCCCCATTATCTCTGGATGCCTCTCTCCCATCCCCATTATCTCTCAATGTTTCTCTCCCATCCCCATGTATCTCTTGAAGCCTCTCTCCCATCCCCATTATCTCTGGATGTCTCTCTCCCATCCCCATTATCTCTGGATGTCTCTCTCCCATCCCCATTATCTCTGGATGTCTCTCTCCCATCCCCATTATCTCTGGATGCCTCTCTCCCATCCCCATTATCTCTGGATGTCTCTCTCCCATCCCCATTATCTCTGGATGCCTCTCTCCCATCCCCATTATCTCTGGATGCCTCTCTCCCATCCCCATTATCTCTGGATGTCTCTCTCTCATCCCCATTATCTCTGGATGTCTCTCTCCCATCCCCATTATCTCTTGATGTCTCTCTCCCATCCCCATTTTCTCTGGATGTCTCTCTCCCATCTCCATTTTCTCTGGATGTCTCTCTCTCATCCCCATTATCTCTGGATGTCTCTCTCCCATCCCCATTTTCTCTGGATGTCTCTCTCCCATCCCCATGTATCTCTTGATGTCTCTCTCCCATCCCCATTATCTCTGGATGTCTCTCTCCCATCCCCATTATCTCTTGATGTCTCTCTCCCATCCCCATTATCTCTGGATGTCTCTCTCCCATCCCCATTATCTCTTGAAGCCTCTCTCCCTGTGATGACTCTCCACCAACGCCGCTCCATTATCTCCATGCGTCCCTCCAGTCTCGCCCTTATCATGCTCCCTGGCTCTCTCCGTCTGGCTGCTCGCTCCGTCTGGTTCCTCTCTCACCTCCCCTCTCCATTACCTCTCACTCCCCCCTCATCAAGCTCCCCGTCTCCCTCTCTGATGACTCCCTCCATTATCTCTTCCTCCCCTTGCCCTGGCTGTGTGTCCCTGCATTCCTCCTGGGGAGAGACTGTATGGCTGGCTGAGCGGGCAGAGAGCCCGGCCTGTCAGGGGGAGACAGGGGGAGACAGGGGGGTGGGGGGGGGTGGGGCAGCCTGGTGGCTTCTGGGACGTGACTCACGTCCGCGGGAACCGGCCCGGCCCGAGTGAAGCACATGGGTGGTCCCCCGTCAGAGAGAGAGATGCTCAGGCCCCACAACGCGAGGGGGGGGCGTTACAGAGGCGTGGTCGGGGGCCAGGAAATGAACTTTTTGCCAGTGTTCCCGGTGCCTCCCCTCCTGGCAAGTCTGCGTTAACGACTTAATGAACTGTCCTTACCGGCCAACGCACCACTCCCCGTAGGCCTAGGGAGGACACCGCAGACTGGGAGAGAAACGCCTAGCTCTTTGGAACATCCCTCTCGCTGACTAGTCAGGCTTCCGAAGATTGAACGATTTTAAAAGATCAGGGGGGGGGAAAGGCCATAGCAAATACTTGGGTTCAGTTTGAGAACAGAGAATCCAAGCGTGAAAAGTAGTGGTGCAACGGTTCACGGGTTTCCCGTGATCCGTACGGATCAACCATCACGGTTCGGGACGCAAGTGATCCGCGGATCGGCTGATTAAAAAAAAAAGTTGTGCGTTGACGTGATCAGCGCATGTTTAGAGGACAATTCCGGTATTAACAACATCATCAAGTATCGTAGCGAAATACAGTTTCTGTTGTGTTTTATTTGGCGTTCCGTAAATCCCATTGAAACGTAAACCGGAACCGGAACCGGACGTCTTTAGGTTTGGTTGTAGTCTTTTCGCGTATCAACAGTAGGGCTAGAACCGAGCGAAAAGACTACAACCAACCCCCCTTGCAATGAGCATGAGTCTCCCAACCGAAATCAATGGATTTACAAAATGCCAAATAAAACCCCAAACTAAAAAAAAGAAGATAAGGATGTCTGCATTGCCTTGGGAGAGTGTAGACTCTAAACTCCCAAGGCAATGCAGACATCCTGAATTGTAAATCCAGGGTTAGGGATTATTTACTATCCTAACCATGTTAAAAAGAAGAAGGAATAATGCCTCAAATTGCAAAATTTTTAAATATTGACCATGCTTAAAGGAAGCAGGATTATTACCTAATTTTTCACTTTATTTTGTTTTTACACAGTTATTTTATTTTAAATGTGACTTTTTATTTAAAGTCACATTTGTCTTGTTATCTTTATTGTTGTTGATCCGAAAATGATCCGACCCGTGACTCAAAAACCGTGACCCGATCCGATCCGTGAGCTTTGTGATCCGTTGCACCCCTAGTGAAAAGGAAAACGCCTGATGTGGTAACATCCCGATTGGCATTAAACCTCAATGGGGAACATCCAAAAGTATTTCAGTCCAATGAATAAAACATGAATGGGCCTTCTTTAGCAGAAGCATAATTTGGGTTGCCTAAAGGAAAACAAACAGTGGGCCCTTAACTATTCTGTAGTAATGGCATGAACCACGGGACAGATGTGTGCTATGGATAAATAAGATGGACAATAGAGATAAAGACCTTTTTTGCTGCATTAACCATGGTTTTCAGATACATGGAGGTTTTTCATGGCACGTGAACCTCATAGTCTAAAGTACGTTCCACAACAATGGAAAAGGTTAGAAAATACATAAATATGTGAAAGGAGAAGTAATCAAGGTTAAAAGCTATAAATAAATCCAAAAATCCAATAAGTACAACATAACAGCTTCCAAGAACACTGATCCGACCGAGAAAGCTGACTTAACATATTTTGCTGTTCTCTGCCCAGCATGCGTCTTAGAAATCGACAGTGAACACGTCAAGATGTGAGGTACATGCCCGGCTTCTCCTTGCTTGCATGTTAAGCTCGGATGTGATGCCTGCAGAACTTGAACGACCCAAATCAGAGACTGTGGGCCACGTTCAAGCCTCCAGGGAATACTCTCCTTCCCCTAAAGGAGCTGGGCTGAATACAGACAACAATACCTACTGTACCAAATTTGTTAAAAGCCAGAGATCTCCCGGATCAGATATAGGTGGCGGATCCCATCCTGAAACACTAGACACACTCCAACCTTCACTGTGTAACCTTTATCTGTAGCGGTCACTTTAGTTGATCATTTTATTAAAATAATCATCGTTTTAGATGATTTCTTATCAAGCCTAAATTCTCTGAATTCTGAATTCTGATGCTCCAGTGAAAAAGTTATTTAATGTAGGCATAATAAATCAGCCAAATATTATGGATATTTAGCAAGTAAAGCTCTCCTGCCCTCTTTATTAAAAAAACATTTAACTTCCTCTAGTATGTGGTGATATAGTGACAGGGGAATTATCACTTTCAATGCAAAGTATCAGCTTAACATAACTCCCCACAGCACTAATGAATTTCTGCCTGTTGAACCAGCCAAGCATACCACACATAGCTCACCAAGGGGAAGCATTTCTGCTGTCAGATAAAAGGGAAAGACCAAGAGAAAATAAATTGAATCGATATGGGCCAGGCGATGGGTTTTAGATCTTCCCTTAATCACAATGAACAGGGTGGATCCGAAAAGAGTATTTCTATATTGTGTTACAGCGCAAAAGAGCAAAAATATCAAAAAACACCCATATCAAACAGCTGTTTCGGTATCCACGGTCGGGAAAGGTACTTTACAGCCAAGGCAGCAGTTTTCAACGTGTTCCCGACTACGACTCTAAACAACAGAGCCGAGTGTTTGAGACGGGCTGCTTAGCAAGGGCTTTGGGTCCACTGCAGAAATTCTGGCTCATTCAAGTTCAACAAACACCAGGGAGGGAGGGGCTTAGCATCACGTGAAAGCCCTGCCAGGGCCTTGCTTTCATTACACATCTCTTGCTGCATCGGGTATGGGGAGAGTTCAAGTTCAGAGGCCTAGCTGACGAAAACAATATGTTAATGTTGACTTAGTGTAATGTAAAGTCAACGAGAATGACGGTGACATAACAGTACGAGCCACTCACATAAACCGGTGAATGGTTTCAAATGGATTCTTTAGCATTCATCCAAGCGGTAATAGGCCAGTTTATTAAAACAGGCATGTGATTCATCCTATGGGATATTTGGCTTCTTTTCAACTCGTTATCTGCTCAAGGAGCCGCACATGCACCACATGTGGTTTTAGAAGGATACAAGAACCAATTAGACAGCTCATCTGGCCTGTGTAATCCTTCCTCTTATCTCCGGTCATCTGGCCAAGACCTACAGGTCAAAGTTCACAGGCCAAGCCAGGAGACAGGTCACCCCTTTATTTATGCACTCAAGTGATAGTATTGCAGACAACTGCCACAACTAACAGCTGACTGTCTAAAATAGAACAGACAGCACACTTTCTCTAAGGAGCGTTTAAGTTATATTTATGTATTCAACATGTCATGTTGAGAAAAATAAAGTAGGATTTTTGGCTTAATGCAACGTTCCGAGTGAGGATGGGTGAATTCTGTCCTTTTCTGACAATATATTTCTTAATGTTTTCTCCTTGTCACATTTTAAGTTCACATTTGCAAATTTGTGACCCAATAGCTACAAAATGTGTTTTTAACTGAAGAGATGTGGAGGTAGTTGGTTGGCAATCAGAATTGGTTGTTTTCATCTGGAAAATTATCAATGAGCAGTAAGGTAGAAAACATCCACACAGCTAATTATATTTCTCCATGGAGCGAAATGATGGTTGGATTTCAGCCAAACAAAGTAACAAAAGACAAGGCCTGATCCAACTGACTGGGCCATGCCTTTCCCTGCCCCTCCGCCTTAATGAGAGCTCTAGTCATGAAAAGTCAACTGATTGTCAGCAATCATCAAATGGGGTGGTAACAAGAAAGAAGGAAAAATAACCACACAGGACTTAGCTTGCCCCTATGCCTGAAAATGCAAAGTGCCCTTTTCCTGATGTAATCTCCACTAAGGAAAGAACTCACTATGGAGGTCATGTGACAATTCAACATGTTATTCTCAATGTTATCTGGACACACCATCTCTGAGGTGATAATTATTGGCAGTTAGTCACCACACACACACACACACCAAACACCACACACACACAAACACACACAGAGTCATGCACAAGTTCTCGGCAAACTTCCATTGTCCTTGACGGTCAGGACAACCGTGTGAGCGAGTTCAGAACAACCCATCCTGTTGTAGCATTGATATCGTGAGTGGGCAGGGTTACATCTGTCAGCCATTACAGCGAATTAAGGGGGGCAAGATAGGGACCGTCGCTCCTACGCATAGCACAAGCACCGGGTTCCCATGCCTCAAAGAGCAGTCAAAGTCTACATCCACACAATAGATCAATCTCAGGCCATGGGTTCCCCCGCCTCACACGTAGAAGCTCATGCGACCAACAAGAACAACACCATTGTTCCCACAAAGGGAACCAACACGGGTTCCACAGCACAGCACAGCCCATTGTAAAACAAAACCGAAAACGCAAATGGGAAATTATAATTAGAAAATCATGCTTCTTACACCATGAGAGTCAGTCACCAGTTGTTAACAAAGTTATAGCACGCACTTCAAAGCGCTCGTCCCGTAGTGTACACTATTGGAGAACAATAAGCATTTGTATGGGTGAAAAGTAGCCTGTACCTCACCACTAACACTAAGACCATTTAAGTGACCAAGTGGGTTGGGTTGGTTAATCTATATGAACGCCAGGCCCTCGACATATGTCCGCGACACATGTCGGTGGTGTGTTGCAGAGCCATCGCAGCTGTTACCGTTGTCCACGTCTCAACAGGTTTGAGTGGCAAGGCAGGCAGCGGGGAATCGAACAGGAGGACACCCTGTTCGAAACGGATATTCCCCCGTGCTGGTGCAAACAGGGGCTCTGTACTCGACCCTATAAACAATCACCTTATTATGCATTTTGTCTGGCAGTTAATCCTGGCTGTGCGAGTTTCTTTTCAGAACAAAGATGTAGTTGTAGCCACTGCTTGAGTCGTCCTCAATTGGAAGCACGGATGAGATCGACAGTATACAAGCGTTGGGAATGTCACCCTCCAATTCCGGTTATTACATTTCTTGGAACTGGCAAACTACGCTCCAAAGTACTAGGCGGCGAAACTGTACACGTGCATATTTATCAGATACTTACGTTAAACACTTCCTTGTTTACCCAAACAAACGAAACAATCCACCTGATGTCATGTCGCGAGCGGTCATGGGAGAGCAACCACAATCCACCGACTGGGGCACGGCTCCAGCCCGAGCCCGCTCAGCCACACACAGAGAGAGAGAGGCAGCCACAAAGTAGACAGCTTAACAAAAGTTATTTCCTGGATTAATAAACCGAGTGTTACGAGTGCCTTGCAAAAGTCATTAAGCGACCAGTCGCACGCGGCATATTTTAGCCCTTAACCTGGCAGCATTGAACAAGGCAACATTAAAAGAGTTCTCCGATACATGAAGTGTGTCGCATTCCTATGGTTTCAGCAACGGCGGCCCAGTATCATGACGTCACCGGGAAAGGAGCGAGGGAGAGAAAAGGGTGTCACGCGGCACGCCCCTGAACTTTACTTGAGCAGTCAACGTGTGTGTATGTGTGTATTTGTATACATCCCATGTTACAGCTGCATGAAAACGCATGCGTGGAGGCCGGGGGTCGACACCGGTCGACCACCTGTCCCTTTCCCCCTCACCCCTCGATGTCGACGGTCCCATTTTTTTCAAGGTGTCAACATTTACTCATTCTTATCTTATATTTTGTTCTGTGACAGGCTTGCCATTGGTCTTATTAATAAGACAAATTCTCATTGAACTACAAATTAAATCAACAACAGGCATCGAGTACTTCGTTACCGTCACAACATGACCTCACCTTCACCTGATGATGGTGAGGACAGTTGGTGAAGTGCATGTTTCTACATTGCCTTATTTTGACCGAAAATAGCATCTATGCTACAGGGTTATTATGCTAGTGTGGGGATATGGCTTGCAATGTTTCAGCCAGTGCTGCTGTAAATGTTTTTGATAGTAAATCTTCCTGACTGTGGCCCCTTGTTAAACTTTGAGCACCGTTGCTGTCTTAAAGGCCATCTATGACCGCAATCCCCTGTAGGCCTATTGCATGTTTTCGAGAGACTGAGTCAATTCTATTTCAGAATTAATCTACCAACACATGACACAAAAGCCACACACCCCCCCACCCCCCTGTTAGCAGCAGTGACACATCAGAGTTCAAGCTAATGCTATTAATAACCGTCTGATTAGGACGGACCTTTGTGAGATTCCACATGCACTTGCTAATACCCCCGCTGACGCTAGACGATGGCACAAGAGGTCATAGAGGGGACCGACCGCGATGGGGAGGCCAAACAAAAGAGAAGGTAAAAAAAAAAATCACAACAAATGCACCTATTTTATAATCCAGCCGAGGCGAAAATCCGAACAATGTCTACAGATAAGACCGGCTGTAAAATGTAAAGCAATGCAGATAAGGTGATGGGCTTCTTGAATGAGAAGGACAGGGAGTATGGATGACTGCCTCACAACCTTTTTGGGGAGGAGGTGGTACACTCACTTCCCCAGCACCAAAACACCCACTCATTTTTCATTTTAGCCTAAGCTAATGACAAACATGTTGGTTTCCATGATAACGTGCCAATGACATTTTGCAGGCTTACAGACATAACCAGTCAAGGGTGCAAGCAGGATATGAAATAATCCGACACAATTCACTGGAACACAAGGGAAACATTGTGGAGTGTGCAAGTCTACAGTCCAAAAGCACTAGAGGTCAACCAGCAGGCATAAGAGCTTTATCGGAGTGTGGATATTATACAGACTACAGTATTCCACACCTAATCAAATATCAGCTCTGATTATCCCCTAATCAGCCTGTCAACAAATCAACCCAACGCCAAGATTCCCATTCAGAAGCATTTGAGCCAGCCGCAGAATCCAGCGGTTTGTTTACATTTGTTTTGGATTATTAACAACAATACGTTTGTTTATAAATCTGTGTGAGCTCTGTAAAAGACAACAGATTAGCCTGTTTTGACCTGTGGTGTATTTAAGTGTTTATCTTACTTACAGACCTCTGCAGCTGGGTTACGAAGCCTATAGTGTTGACATTCCTCTCAAGGGCCAGGAGAACGCAGAATCAACAGGTCCACTGGACACATCAAACGGGGCACCAACTGACCAATCCCGAGGCCCGGTTCAAACAATGCCTGCAGAGCCGCAGCCAATCAGGGTCCACTTCCAGGAGTAGGTTATGGAATGTTGAAAGGTCACTGATAAATGAGTCTGTGAGAGCACACAGTTGCAGAAAACAATGCGTTGCTTTCTAAAATACATATGGGCACCAGGATCCCTTCCTTTATGAAACTGTGTCAACTGCCCCGGAATGCATAACAGGATATAACAGAAAGTATCAAAGGAGATGATACAGCACTATGTGGCTGGACCTGTTGGTTTCTAACATGTCTACGTTAACACTGAAGCTACTCATCTTGTGTTCTTGTTTTAGGGCAATGATGGGGAGGTTTTATATTACTAGGCCAGGGTGTGAGCAAATATGTAGAATCATTCCAAAAAGTTTCTGGAATGATTCAGTTGCCTTGGCAACTGACGTCAAGTCAAACGTGTTCCTAAAAACACATTCAAAGTGCATCTGGAACCCAAAAAGATAAAAACAGCGACGCAACAGATGAGGCTGGGCTTACATTTCATTTTTATTATTCTTTTATTGTTGTCTCTTCAATGCAAAAATGGGCTTTTTGTCATTGTTGGACATTTAGTTAGGTAGTTAGGTACCATAGGAAAACAAAGGTGCAGTAGGAGGGCAGGCACATCTTTAAAAACGCTGTTCTGTGTAGTATCTTGTAAATTGCAGTCCACGCCATTTTCTCACCGTAACTAAAACAATACCCTCATTTAGTAATAATTACCTCACTGTCATACTGATACTCAAATAGGAGTACGAGCTAAAAAATAAGTAGCATTAAGGGGGTATGTGTCGTAAAATGTCGCCCACCTTTTTGAAAGCAGCACGATAATAATATCCCTTCGGACACAAACTAAACACCGAACGGCCCACAAACACCAATGCACAAACACTTAGGTAGCGCCACGTCACACCGCTGTACAGCAGTTTAAAGACAAACACAGGAGCCATGGAGGAACTGTTTTGGTTGACTAACTGCTGCATGCACGGAGGCCAACCCCTCATTACAGGCTGACTCTGCGTCACAGACCCCAGCCCGCCAGCCATCCCTGCCCGCAGGTCATCAGACAGGTCGTCACTGCCTGCACAACAACTCCAGCGGGTCGGGGTGAGAGAGTGCCCCATTTTTTTTTCAACAGAAATCCCCCATTCCCACCCAAATAAAGACACATCCCGACCAAGCTACAAACACCACATTTCCCACCAGCACCTGCGTTGCGCTCTCTGACCGGGGCTGCTGTGTGTGATGTGTGGCTAATGAGGCATGCTGCATTTTTGTAGTAGCATGCTTCATTAAGAAAACATTTACCCGCAAAAACACTGTGTGCACATTTCCACCGGCTACCGCCGATACGAGGACACACGGTTCAAAGCCGATGGGAGTGCTCCGCTTTTAGTCCTGAATGTGCATGATGGCTTCAGGTCCTCCAGCCATTCACTGCCAAACTTTGCCTCCTGTCACCCAGAACGTTCCAGCGCTGGGCCAATGAAGAATGTAAACAATACAACAGACAGGCCTTCTACATGCTTCTCCTCGCAGTACAAAGTCACCACCCCGCACATCAGCAAAGGTGAACCCAGGCCAGCTCCCAGGGTGAGGGCTGTGTGTGTGTGTGTGTGTGTGTGTGTGTGTGTGTGTGTGTGTGTGTGTGTGTGTGTGTGTGTGTGTGTGTGTGTGTGTGTGTGTGTGTGTGTGTGTGTGTGTGTGTGTGTGTGTGTTAGAGGGACATTTATTGAAATGGGAATGTGTGCGTGCGACTGTTTGCCTGGAAGATGAGACCGATGGGGGGGGGGGGGGTTTCGGTGTGTGTGCGTGTGTTTGTTCTTTCCCAGGATGTACAGGTCCTGGCTTGATAGTGCCACATTGATTGAACAAATTCTACGTCTTTAGATGCCAAACATAAATCGCGTCCAAGGAAACGGCAGAGACACAAATAATGCAATGATTACCATCAATTAATTTGATAGTAAAAGCCTTTCAAACTGTACCTCTGATCAATGATACAATTATCTCTCCATCACTATGTTAAAGACAAGGTCGTAACAAGCCCCCCCCCCCCCCACGGTGAATGAAGCTGATCCAACCGCCCTGCCCGTACCTGTAGAGTATCGTGACTTGCCTTTCGCTTTCTGAGTAAATAGAAAGAAAATCCTGTCATCGACTTCCCAAATCCTGCACAGAAGGAGAATGGGCGGGGCCCAGAGGTTTAAACTGATCCCCAAGTGAGGTCCAGCAGAGCAGGAAACGCTCTACAAAGCACCTTTTGCTGACATGCTTCTGAACAATTGCATAATAAAACTGCCGTCAGTATTATAGCGAGGTGCCTTTACATTTTTCCGATGACTCCAGCCCGTCTACATCTTTCAGACAATTCATGGCATTCACAGGCCAGATAAAATGACCAATGAAAAGTTGTCAGATTGGATAAATCTCAGATTAAATTATACCTGGGATATTCCACCGATGACCAATTTAGGCAGAAAACGCTAGAGCGGAGTGCTAGCCTTTCGCTGCCAAACAGGTGTGAGACCCAAGCTATTGTACACACATGGCATTGATAACAGGCCGGCCCCAGATCCATGTATTTGTATTTGGCAAAGCAAACTGACCTGGATTCAACACAATGCAGGCCTCGGTGCGCATTGTTGCGCCTTAAGAGGGTTAGGGTAAGGGCTCGCTGTGGTTATGAGCTGAACTTTGTCTTCAGCGGGCGCTGGAGCTCCTGTTCTCATGCACCTTGTTGATACTCGCTCGGCTGCCGTGTTCATTCCTGAATGGACCTTTGTTACTTCTGCTGGTAAGACAATAAGCACCGCCTGTTCCTCTCATTCCAGGGTAGTTATCATAACCCGGGGTAGCTGGGTCCTCCAGGGCTTTCGGTTTGGTTTGGTTGGGACCCTGCCTCCTACTTGCAATTTCACACCTCGACCGTATCTTATCAAACGGTCTGCATCTCGCTCTGTTTATCCTAGTGTGTGTGGGTGCGTGTGTGTGTGTGGGGGTGTGTGTGGGTGTGTGTGTGTGTCTAACATGCACATCCATGCATATAACCATGAGTTGCAAAAATCAATGACAGAGTACAAAAAGTCAAGGGTACCACTGACCCCCCCTACTTCATGGACTCCCTCTCACCGTCCCCCAGTGAGGTGTTAATGGGACATAAGCAGGTCTCAAACCCCTTGCACTCTCATCACTGATGGTCATGTGGGCACTGTGTGTGTGCACTGTGTGTGTGCATTGTGTGTGTGTGTGTGTGTGTGTTGGGTGGGGTGCGTGCTTTGTGCCTGGCAGCCCGGCTCTCGGCTGGAGGCCTGGCTTAGCTCGGCAGTGCTCCCACGCTCTCTGCAAACGCTCAATAAACACACAGGCTTACCTGTCCATCACAGGGATGAAGGCCTTCTGCTTTGATCTCCCCCCCCCCCCCCCCTACCACCAATCAAACTGTGCAGACTCTCTCACCCACATTCCATTCCCCCGTTCTGACTCTGCCATATTCTCCTGTGAAACCAGATCTTGGGAGAAACATTTGAGGTTTCCCACCACTGCATAGTGGTTTGAAACTGGGCCTTGCTGTTACTATTAAGTAATTTAGCTTTTTTTTTTTCAGATACAAGTCTTTAAGAGGCAGCAAGGGTTAAGGGCTTCTTGGCTCAAGGATGACTGCAGCCACTGGGGATCGAACTTGGGACATATTGCCGGGACTCTAACTACTAGGCTGTGACGCCCACCCCAATTGCACATTCACATAAACAAATCACCATCCTGAAACATGACAATATGGGCTTGAGAAGAACCGGGAAGGTTACATTCAGGGGCTATCAATAGAATGTGACAATGTGTCTACAGAAGAGGTTAGCACAGAGTGCTGGCTGCCACCAAGGGGATACTAGGACCTTCAATACAATCACAGCCATTATGTCACTCCCTGACGTCTGCTTCAGACTCAGGCTATTAGACCCTCTGATGTCATGTCACCAGGGGCTGTGCACTCCACCGTCTACACCATGGCCATTGGTCAGAATACGAAACGAGCATCCTTACTACGGCGATCAACCATAAACCCCTGACATTCCCTTTCAATTGCACAGACAAAGTACAACAATTATATTCAGGCCCCTGTGGTAAATAGAGTCATAAGCGCATCACTTATGTCACACTAGTAATACATCTAAACCTACTGTTGTAGTAGACTTACATGTCAGAAATACTGCTTGGGACTGCTCCTTGCCATGAATCAGCAATAGAACTGCATTGGTTTAGCAACTAACGGACGTATGGGGTGTGTGCGTTTGCGCCCCCATTCAAAGTCTGGCATTCAAGGAATGTCTGGGGTGCAGACACTATATCCTTGCTGACTGGTAGACGCCGTCCGGTGTCACTCACACACTATCCACTATTGGGTGCACACAAGCACACACACGAGCCGTGTAAAGTAAATTGTAAATCAACTGATAGAAACCGATAGAGAATACACAGATAATAGAACAGATCAAATGCTGTTAATGATACTTAAACGTTAATGGCATTGCAACACCAACACAATAATGGCCATGGGATTTAAACATGCTGCGCTATGAATGAGTGTCAAAGAACCAAGGGATAATATTACATGGTAGATCAGATCTGTGTGATCAACCACACAGACTTCAGATAGTCTACCAATTGTTCGTACAGCAAACCGCTTACCACACCTCTGTCAGTGAACTAGCGCAGACAAAGACACTGTTTTTGTTGGTAGTCAAATCTTACTGGCAAAACGACAAAAGAAAGGCGCTACCCGAACCGGCTTGGCTGTCGGATTTCCCGTTAAGCCGTCTGGCCGGCTAAGAGGGTTTAGGAGGAACACGGGCACTACGGCTGGTAGATCAGCCAGCTTTACTGATGTCTTCCTACTAGCACCACAGACACACGTCCGAAACACCAGCTCGATACGGCGGGTCATGAACCAAACTTGGAGTACATATCGGGCTGTGTTGAACAGCCCGGACAAAAGCACTAAGAGCCCGGCAGTGGATATTAGCCGTAGTTAGCCACTGAGGCTAAACTCACATACGAGAGTTTCGCTTCCAACGCGCCACAAGTAGAGCACAACAATCACACGCCGGGCGGATGAACGATAATCAAATGCAGGGACTCACTCGAAAAAGTCCTCCGTAAACGCTTGTGGTATCGCCGGTTTGAGTGAATGTCCTCCGTCGGTCCTTTGTATATATCCTAACTTTAGTCAAACTGTTTAACACAAGCCGAAGTCTCACTTTCCCGTCGCCATGTTGAACTGGGTAACGCTACATCCGGGGACCCGTACTCGAGCACCATGGCAACCGAGGCGGCTACAGCCTGCACTGATTGGCTGGTTGACCTGTGTGAACCTATGCATCCATGGAGCGACCTCTCTCTCTCTCTCTCTCTCTCTCTCTCTCTCTCTCTCTCTCTCTCTCTCTCTCTCTCTCTCTCTCTCTCTCTCTCTCTCTCTCTCTCTCTCTCTCTCTCTCTCTCTCTCTCTCTTAAATTGCTTAAACAGTCAAATGCTTTATCAAAAACGGTGTAATAAAGAAAGTATCTAAACACAATCTTTCTTCATTTCTCTTTATATGCCTATCCGTCTCTCTTGTTCTGTCGCTCTCTCTCTCTCTCTCTCTCTCTCTCTCTCTCTCTCTCTCTCTCTCTCTCTCTCTCTCTCTCTCTCTCTCTCTCTACAGGAAAGGACAGTGGTCAATTGAATCATAGTTGTCCATTTTTATATAAACTGTTAGTGTCTGACAGTCAGTGATAGACGCCATCGTAATGATCAGTTACTGGACAGGACAGGGGCAACTAGGCAGCCCCCTCTAGGGATAGGGGGCGTAAAGTTCAGCACATTCCGGGGGGTCAAATCAATCCAATCAATTTGTTATTAGACACTGATTGATGATGACTGACAAGCCCCTCCCCCCATTTCCCTTTCTCCCTGTTTCTCGTTTCTCGTTCCTACAAAAACGTTGTAAACAGAACTCAGCCATCAGTGGAAAGAGTAACTTTGCTCTTCTAAGAATAGAAGGCTTTTTTTTTTCCTGAGCTGATGAGATGTAGGACAGCAGTACGAGTCAATGAGTGAATCTCTGATCGTTTCCCATCGCATGGAGCCCGGGGAAGTGTCTGGCGACGGCAGACACTGGCCTGACTTTGCACATCAGTCTGATTTGTCAGGCCTTTTTCTGGAAAGACACAGGTTAGTTAGTCAATTAGTAAGCTATAGTTAGGTATTTAGATAGTCGGTAAGTCAGGCAGTCATAGATAGATAGATTGATAGACAGACAGACGGACGGACGGACGGACGGACGGACGGACGGACAGACGGACAGACGGACAGACGGACAGATGGACAGACAGACAGACAGACAGACAGACAGACAGACAAACAGACAGATAGGTAGTTTGTCAGTTAGTGCATCAGTCTGGGAGTTATTGGGTTCTGATTGGTCGGTTCATTAGTTTCCAGGTCACTTCACAGTGGCTGGATGAGAAGGAGCCCCTAGGCTCAGACCAGCTGCCAGATGAGGGAGGGGCCGGCCGTGTGTGGTCGCTGCACCATGTGATCCACAACCCCTATTGCCCGTCACATGGGAGAAGCAGAGATGGATGGAGCTCGCAGGCAGGGGAGCTTCTATCGTTACGGAGACGGAGACAAAACAAAGCATGGAGGAGGTAGCGGCCTGGATCTCAAACTCCAAGACCCACTCCCACGGCTTGGGCGCTACGCAGAGGAGGAAGAGGAGGAAAAGGAGGAGGCAGAGGAGCGGACCTCAGATGACGACGGAGGAGACGATGTCACCGCCTCCGACAGGATTCCCTGCCAGGCCAAGCTAGTGTGGAGGAGGTTCCTGTCCTTGTGGCTGAGGAGCAGAGAGCACTTCGACCATACCCGGGCGTCTGCTGTTCCTGAACACCAGCAGACACCCGACCGGCCCGCCGCCGGACTCTGGAGGTACGTGACCCGTAAGCGTCTCTGGCTGGGCGCGCGGCCGGGACATCGTACGCTTGTGGCCTGCGGGCAGCTGTCCCCACCTCTGGCCCACGGTGGCGTACCACAAAGTGAGCTGCATGCTGCGGTCGGAGGAAGGCCCACCGTGGTCAGGAGCCAAGGCTTCCTGGAGGAAGGAGAGCTGGTGGTACCGCTGTGTAGCCACAACAGCAACGCCTTCAGGGGAACTTTCTGGAACGCGAGAAGCAGTCGTCGGAACGCCCCAGATGCATGCAGGGTAATGCCCGACCGGATCAGCCTGGAGGAGGGACCAGCAGGGAAACACAAGGACACAGTGAGCTACCAGAATCCCCTCAGCAACACAGAGGACCTTGGACAGGTGGAGGAGGAGGAGGAGGAGGAGGAGGAGGAGGAGGAGGAGGAGGAGGAGGAGGAGGAGGAAGAGGAGGATCAATCCCTGTTAGTCTGCCCGGTGTTGTGGTTCGGACTGGGCCAGGCTCGGTCCAGCTCTACTGGGGCTGGTTCTAACACGTTCTGGGGTCTGCGTAAAAACACTGTTCAAGAGATGAAACACTTTCACTGGGAAGATACACGGGTAGACTTGAGGGAACTCCTGGCCAATGATGATGAGGAGGAGTGGTAGGCTCAAGGAAGAGGAGACGTGGAATTTAATCTAATTTAAATAATGTAGGCTATTATATAAAGAGTTTTCCTGCTTTCTAGGACAGTGGACTTGGATAACGGAGAAGTGAATATTGTATGTATTATGAATAAAGTATGTCTTTAAGATATTTGTTGTATTTATTGTTGATTGAAAATAATACGTTATGAATTTGTTGGATGTTCTTTAAATTTTGTTAATCGAATGTTCATCGTTCAACACGATCAATACTTTGTTGGTCACTGGCCAGAGTTTATTAACGTCGATCAAACGAAACGTGAACTTTCTCCATTAGCCATATACAAAGTTTATCGCTATACAACACTGACCCCTTGTGGTCACGAATACACACTACTACGTCTCCCACAAATTCGGCCTATATGGGGAAACGGGAAACAGCATTCGAATACTGTACTCGCGTTGCTGTCAGTGTCAGAGGTCATTTTGAGTATCCATATGATTAAAAATGGACAGCAAATATAATCACATAATTCAGTTTCAGACCATACAGCGCCATTTGTTAGAGGCAAAACACATGCAAAATAAACGTGATCAGAGTCTGACTAAATGTAATTTGTCAGTTTGAGGGAGGGCATTGGGGGAGGCTGAACGCAACAGAGGGCTGTTTGTAAATGGTAATTACACATAACGGTTCAGATTCAATTTTAATCTCTATTTCATGTTTCATGTTTCATGTAATATCTCATGATGTAATATGATATGATATGATACAGGCTGCTGATAATGTCTTAAAAATATATAGAAATCACATAATAACTAAAGGTGAAAAGAATACGGACCGTCTGAAAATATAAATATATTTATTGATTTATTTAAAAAAAAGGCAAAATGTATGCAAACCCAAAGATCAACTGGATGGAGGGTGCTTTCAGACTATGGAGGCCCCTTTCACACAGGTCTGAGTGGAAAAAACGCATGTAGCTTCAGAAGTTTACGTAGAGGCCCTAAACTTACAGCAGCGAGACGCCGCTCCATTCAAATGGTTGAGCGGCCTCTCGAGGCCTCTCGGGGCCACGTGACACACACACCTTCACCTCCGTCCACACTGGGGCTGGTGCAGTGGTCTTTCGAAGCTCAGCTGGGGCTATGACTCATACGCTCTTCGACTGCGAGGACCCTAGAGCCGCCGTCAGTCCATGCCTCCCGCTCCGGTCAAACTCTTGGAGGCCGCTGGGCTTGCGCCGGGTCTTTCTAATGGGTCATCCGTCCATGGCTATGATTGGAATTGATAAAAAACGTTTTGCAGAAAGATAAAAGAGCAGTCTCTCGTACCAGCTGCTTCTGATACAGCTGAACCCGACGACCACCGCAGTGCTTCCGCGAGTCGTTAATCATAGCAGGCGACGTCGCCATGCTATATAATCACAAAAGGGGATTGGGGAATGGGGGGGGAATTCATGATATTTACCCACTATAAGACACAGAATATAACGTTTCAAATACGAAAGGATATGTTTATTTCATCATATTTGTATGATGAATGATGTATTGATATATATGTAGCAGTGTATAGTTTAGGCCATGTCTTTAGCAGAGGGGGTTGCAAAGAGGTATGCGGCTTCCCCGCCTGTTCCGTAACCGTTGACCAATATCGACTCCCTGCCGTTAAAGAGCTGGGACTTGGCACGGGGAGAGCTTGATGCTGCAGTGCTGAACTGCTAGCTCAGCAGCGCGCGCTCCGCCAGCAAGCATCCAATTACAAGCTGTGCTGGAGGCTCGTCGCGCGCTGCACCTGCATCGGGTATGCACGTGATGGTTCGGTTAAAGGTGTGAGCGGACGCACGCACGTGTGCATGTACGTTGACTCGAGGACTCCTCAAATCGTCTGGTTTATTCAACAACTTTGAAATATGGCTTTAATAAAACTATGACTAAATAATTTGTTCTTAATGACCTGTGCTACAAATGTGTGGACCAGATCAGACAGAGATAAGACAAAAATAAGAAAATTACGTATTTTAATGTATTCATTAGAGTAGGCTTCATACAACTTAAATAAATCCATAATAATTCCTAAAATGTAGATTAAATCACATGTGGCGGTAACTGAACGGCATTAGACGTTTCAAGGATGCGCGACTCGCGAGGGCGACACTGGACTGGGCCCGTCCACTTGCGGACCAGTCGGCCACGGACCCCATCACCGAAGCTGCCCTGGACGACGATGCATCAAGTACTTAATGTGTTGTTGACCAGGGAAGCTGAGCATCGTGGATGGGGCAGCAGACGAATGTTGCTGCAGGCTAAAGACTGTGCAGTGCAGGCTGTGCATCGCGATTAGTCAATCCCCAACGAGAGTGTGTCACGTCGGCCGTGGTGAGGTAAATAGGCCAAGGTAAGACAAAGGCCAAGGAAAGACCAAGGTAAGACAAATAGCAATTCGGGGAAACATACAAGAAATAAATCTAGGGTAGGATACTAAACGTTTTAGTCTGTTCAAAGCTGCGCCCGACCCTAAACAACAACAATAACAAAACATTCACTCATAAAAAAGGGAATTGTCCGGGATTCAGCCAGGGGTCACTGAGGGGCCACGCATGACATGTGGTTGCTTATATAGGGGACTTCATTTCACGCCAAATCCAGGGGAGAGTAAATGGATGTTCGCATAAGAGTGGTTCAAGCTGGTTGTGGCGGGGAGGAGAAGGGAAAAGTATAGAATTCCGCTGTCACTCCGGATGAAAAGGATGTGGAGGTGGAGGGAGAGAGCAGGGTGGTGTTGAGAGACATCCTGGCAACTTCCGCGGTACATTTTGATGAATGACACACAGACAGACACACAGGCAAACACACAGACACGTGCGCGCGTGCCCCCACACACACGCACGCACACACACACACACACACACACACACACACACACACACACACACACACACACACACACACACACACACACACACACACACACACACACACACACACACACACACACACACACACACACACACACACAAACAATTCGCTGTTGCATTACACCAAATAACTAGAATGCTTCACCCGGGGGAATGGGAGGGATGTGATGTTGGAGGAGGTGTGAGTGCATACAAAACGTAGTTCATAAAATGGAGACACCAGGACCCCCCAGGCCAGTTTGTTGCATCGAATTGTTGAATTTGTTTTTCCCCCTGAAACACCTGATGAAGATTTCCTACATGAGCTGCGAAATAAGTGGTTTGATCTTCCCATCTCTTTCCTTTCCACAATAAAGACACATACTCCAGAGTAGGCTAATAATGCATAGTTTATCATAATATAGCAATAAACCCGGAAGGCTACACATTGTCAATAAAACAGTCTAAAGAGCGTCCGGGTCGCGGGACAGGATTAACCGAGCCGAGGCTCGGGGGTCAACACGTGACGTCGCGTTTGGTTATTCTCACGTCATGTCATGTGGTAGGCTAAAAGTTGCTGTGAACGATAAAACGGTTGCATCTGAAATAATACATAGTGACCACCGTGCATTCATATAGCTACTACAAGCTACCGGCGATGCTGTCTATATGAATAGGCTACTTATACTGCTACCGCTACAGTACGTTATCGCTTTGAATTCCTCTAAATACCTGAATGAAAACACAGCACCGTGCTGTGGAGATACATAGCACAGTGGAGGACACAGTGTGTGTGTGTGTGTGTGTGTGTGTGTGTGTGTGTGTGTGTGTGTGTGTGTGTGTGTGTGTGTGTGTGTGTGTGTGTGTGTGTGTGTGTGTGTGTGTGTGTGTGTGTGTTGGTGTGTGTGTGTGAGAAAGTCGCCTTACAGTGTGCGTGTGTGTGTTTGTGTCATCCCCAGTCTTCTTCGTGGAAAGAGAGTTGCTCAGTGCAGAGTATAAACATCCCATAATGTCAGGGGGACTGCGTGCCTGTGTGTGAAGCGAGTCCGTATCCACACACACCCCCCCTCTGCATGCGGAGCACTGATGCACTTATCCTGGCTCCGCGACCCCCTTCTCCCCCCCCCCGCCAGCGGCATCGGCTCTTCTTCAGTCGCATCCCCAACTCCAGGTGCAGGACGGAGCGTTCTTATAGAAATCCGCGCGTGTCACCGGTGTCCGTCATGAGCCGCAGCGGGACACGGCAGCCCGTGTTCCGCTGACCGGGGCGCGGAGCGGCGGTCACCCGGACCTCGGAGCGCAGTCGGTGCGGTTCGGAGGGTCCGTGCCGTTGCCCGTGATGTTGTAATGCGCATCCGGCGTCCAGAAAAACACGTAGTAGATGACCAGTATGAACGCCGCGACGGACACGCAGAGGAAGTACGCGATGGCCATAGCTACTTTGACCCAGATCTTGGTGGACAGGTTGGCGTGCTTCACCCGCTGGTCTCCCGGGTAGCTGGGCCTGCGCTTCATGTCCCCGCCGTTCTGCTTCTCTGTGGCCGCGGCGCTGCTGCTGCCGCCGGCGGAGCCCTGCTTGCTGCTCACCGCTCTCATGGTGCCTCAAACTGGAGCCAGCGGTTGATAGGGATAGGATAGCCAAAGACGGGGAGAGGGAGAGGGGGGCTCCAGCTGTGGTCCTGGTTCTCTCCAAGCCGGTCACGGAGAGTGCGGCAGTGTTGACAACACTGCACCGCAACTGGGTCGGTCACGGCCGGACAGCTTCACACACACGCACGGACACACACCCTTCCCTCACCGTACAGCTGTGCTGCGCTGCTGGTCGTTGCGCACAAGATGTGCACCCGGTGGGGTTTCTTCCTTCTTTGGATCCAGGTTGAGGCGGAGCAGAAAGTACGCAACACGCAACGATTGGGTTATAGTTTGGGACAAAACGTCCCGCAGAAGGAAGGGGTAGGGAGAGGGGGGAGGAGGAGAGATGAAGGAGGGAGGGGAGGGGGCGGTATTCAGTCACATAATCACCAGTTTCCCCATTTCAAATACATTTCCTTGATATAGGCCTATGTGGCTCCTATAGAGCAGTAACTCGCCCATTCTCCGACACAAAGCGTACTATAACTCTCAGTACTGCTGGGGGTCTGAGACGGGTCGTAAATCAATATGACGTATTTATGGAGGACGTTTACGACCATCGTCGACTCGAGTGCGACCTGCTCGTCGCGTTCCCAGGAGCCGCGGGTTGGGGGCTCACCTTCCCGGAGCTCAAGGTCGGAGAGGCGTATCAAGGAGGTACCGCGCACAGTGTGTGCGCGTAGGAAAACGATTTGAAAAGCTCCGAGAACGACCAGCACACGAGATCACCGTCAGAACTTGCAGATGTTTATATAGCCTATAAAAAAAAGTCATAGATCGCATTTTTAGAAATGTATTTGCTACATTACTATTGTCTCACACACACACACACACACACACACACACACACACACACACACACACACACACACACACACACACACACACACACACACACACACACACACACACACACACACACACACACACTCCAAAGCAATCATTTTATTGGATAATTGAATTTAAACAGTACAAGCAGTGATCTTCTATACATAAAATGAATAAGCTTGCACATCCGACAGCTCCAAGAGGCAACAAAAAAAAAAGAGTAAAACTTTCAACATCCATTCCTTTGAAACCCAATCATCAAAAATGTAATTAATTGCAGGATCCAAGAAGGCATTTATAATCTGATGTTACATTGAAATGCAGATGACTTCAAATACAATCACCCAGTCTTAACAGCTAAGAAATAAAAAATGGCCACCAAACTAAGAGCACTGAAAGGTCCTTTCATCATCTGCTCCATCATGCCACAAATAAAGCGTGGAATGTTCATTAATGTTGACACAATGTCACATCTTGTCTTAATGACATCACCCACTTCATCTTTACAGCAAAGTAAAACATGATCGATTTTCCATCTTTCAAAACAGTGTCTTCATGCGATTTCAACACAGGACCCTCATTGAAAATAAAAGCTAGACCTATTCAAATGTAGTAAAAAATATCATCCTAAAGCACTTTGTAGTATGCTGAGGTCAAGTCAGGTTTCAACCACTGTCACCTGTCAGTACGTAAGATTAGCCGTATATTCTCACAGCTCTTAAAGCTAGGGGAGGCAATTTGTAAAAATCAGTAAACTTGATTAGACCAAAAAAAATGCTTCTAAATAAAATGCCTCCCCTGGCTAATAAAATAGGGGAAATATATTTCATATTCTCCACATGAGAAGGATTCTCAGTATAGCAGACAGTATAGCAGACGACAAAGTTTAAAAATGGATAAATTCTTTCCTTGGTTGATGCATGATTGTTTAGTTTAAATAAAAATCCATTCCCGCAAACACAGGTTTGGCCCCCCTTCACCTGGCGGTCATCTTGTTGTAAACACTTGTAGTGATGGAACTGAACGCAGAATTCCGTGTTCCGTTCGAATACCCTGCTAGCGTTTTGGAACCAAGATGGCCGCCGGTTGACTGAGGCCCATGCACAGCAGCAGTCTAGAGTCTTCATGATTGACCCATAACTCCAATCTGTTTAGAGTTGCTTCAGACACAAACTGAAGATAAACATTTATGAGGGGTAACAGCGCTAAATTCAGTTGTTTTGCCCTCCAAACCCGTGTTCAATTTCTTTCACCCACATATAGCAACATAACATATTTCATAATCTGGGAACACACCAATGCACACATTCAGCACATATGGTGACAATTATTCATCAATAGAGAGAGAGCTCTTGTTTGCGGAGGAAAAAAATTAACTGACATTTGGTATTTTATAAACTCATAGAAACATTAAAACCAAGCGAAGACATAAAAAATTTTTTGGGCGTCTGTCAGCCTCAAAGAGCCAATTAGGCGACTTAATTCCTAGGACTTCAGTCACTTCCCGTGCGGCCGTTACTGCAGTAATGTGCGGCCAGAACAAAGCAAATACACACCACTACCCACGCCGTTCGTTTGCAGATATGGGGAGATAAAAGTCGTTTTCTCCTGGATGCGGAGGATGATGAAAGCTTTCCAAAATATATAGATTAAAAAAAAAAAAGGCTTCAGTGTCTTCCACCGCCTAGTGTTGCCTAAACACAACTCGAGGAAAAAAAAAAAGGAGGGCATATGGGGGGAGACAGCACAGCCAAAGTAGAGTTTGGTCCATAATGTCACTCAACAGGGCCCCCTTCATGGTAGTGACATTGTGGTGATGTCAGTGTGGTAGTGACATCATGGTAGTGACATTGATGATGGTGACCCCTTCCAGTCCCTTGACCGGGATCAGTATGATCAGTATGCTACGAGTCCGTCAGCGTCACTCTGCCGCGGGCCAACCTTCCTCCTCTCCGCTCTCCATCACTCTCTCCTTTGGAACCTTAGCAGGGTGTCTTTGGGGGTCCCCGGGAACCTCAGCCTGTCGATAGAGAACACACGGGGGGAGGGAGGCATTGAGGGTAAGGCATAGAGTATAGTGTGTGTGTGTGTGTGTGTCATCTCAGACTAACGATTGTGCGAACAGTTTACTATCACTATTATGACCTCTGACCAAGACAAGTGTTGGGTGCACATCTTCCTGATTTTTGATCAGAGTGCATCATGGGATTGGGGGCAAAACAAGAAGTGTTTCCAAGTGCATTTGACCGTCCCTTCATAAGGGTGACCTTTCTTAAGTCTTCCTTGGTCACGACCCAGATTAAGCATGGGAGCAGGGTAGGTTGTCCTCCGCCCTCGCTCCTATTGGAGCGAGGCGTTCACACACCGACCCACGAGTCAAGTGGATAACCACTTCCCTCCTCATGACTACCACACAGGAAACTGTTCAGGGAGTCAGCTCAGGTCTCAACGCCTCGCTTATGAACATGAAAAAGAGGATGCTACAAAACATAATCGAGTCAGTCCATCGGATGACCTCAACAGGAAGCGGGTCGGATTGCTTGATTCAACACAAACCCCCATCACATCCTGTTAATATCCAGTAAAATTAAATTTAATTCCCACAATAATTATTATTCTGCAGACGGTCGCTTGTGACTGTGGTCTACAAGCTGCCCTTCTGAATGAATAGATCTCTGTATAGCGATTTAAAATCCAGAAAGGCGTATGTTCAAGCATACGGAGCCAAAACAAATCGACAACTGGTTCTCGGGGGGGATTTTGACATCCCTCATCATCATAAACCACGGCTGTGCTTCAAGTCATCTGATCCGTGAGGCTGTAATCCAATCAGACCTCAGCCCTTCAAACGGCCCTCCGTCCTATCTGCCCGTCATCTGTCCAACCTGCTCCGGTTAATTCCCTCTAAAAAACCTTTTACGGGCATAATTGTTGCTCTAATCCCCCTCGTTTCCTGGGCCCCTCCCTGGCGCTACAGCAGCGCTGGCCTCACGGAGACGGTAAACACCATACGCTGCCGTCTCGCGAGCGTCACTAATGACCCACTCAAAATGTTGGATCCAGCCGTAAACGCGAGTAAAGTGAGACGTCAAATGTTTTATAATGCTAACCGCTATGGTCCTCCCATTGCCATTAGCAGGGAGCGACAACACGCTAATGGATCGTTATGGGGCGAGAAGCTAATGGATGGTGTACGTGTGGCGGTCCTTGGGCGGTCCACCCTTCCCTGTAGACCTACCCAGATCCTCAACATTTAAAGACTCTACTATTAGGTAGAATCAGACTAAGTTGCTGTGTTTGGAGGTCTTTCCAATTGGGTCCAGGGGCATTTTAGGACCGTGGTCCCTTGGAAATCTAAAATTAACCGAGGTTCGCGAGTAATACTCTTTTGAGAATGGATCTGGTGATGTCAGGCTAGCTATGAAACTGAATCAAGACAAAACTATGAGTACTATTTCTAGTTGTAATAGTAGAGTCAATAAACAACACTGCTGCTGTGTGTGTGTGTGAGTGTGCGTGCGTGGCCACATCGATTCATTTTAAAATAACAAACAATTCTGGTAAGCACATTCATCTCCATAGTTGGATCACAAAAATAAATCATGGGTATCACTCTCACACACACACACACACACACACACACACACACACACACACACACACACACACACACACACACACACACACACACACACACACACACACACACACACACACACACACACACACACACACACATTTCATGACAATGGATATTCAAAGACACGAGCAACACACAACTTTCAAGTAGTTTCTGCTCCCAAAGATGGTAATGGAGCAGCCAGGCAAGCAAAGCCTGATTTCAAGCTGCATTCAAGGCAGAAAGGAATCCGGGTCGTCTCTCCCTCCGAAAACTCTATTTATCCTTACACTCCCCTTAGCTTTCCTCATTAGAATATTAATTAGACATTGATCCGATTCTAAGCTCAAAAAGAACACTAGTATCTCACAATACCAGTGATTGGGAAATCGTAGAGCAAGAGTAACATTAAGCAGGGCTGATATTCAATAAGCCCGATGGTTTCCCACTTTTGAGGCATTTTGAACGTGTCTAATGGAGGACACATCATTAGATCTCAATCTGGAAGCCATTACTGCCTACTAATTGTATGCTAGTTCAGTTAGAGCAATGAACCGCCATTTGTGAATCAGCCCATTGTGGGTGATGGCGTCATGGGTTCATCCACCGTGGGGAAAACACCAGAGGAGCGGATAAGAGGCAGAGAGGAAGCACTAGTCACCACATACAGCGGATGGAGAGGCAGCATCCCATGTAACAACCACTCACAGGGTAACCAGAGATCACCACACAAGGAAGAACCGCTCTTGGAGAGGACGAGGAGAAGTGGGCGGGGCTTACAGCACAGTGATGAGGCGGCCCCACGACAGAGGGAACGGTGAGTGACGACAGCCACCCGGGGTGGGAGGAGCATAGTCGGGAGGGGGGAGGAGTTTCAACAAGGAAGAAGGGATCCAATCGGGCGGGGAATGAGGAAAGTGTCCGGACAAATTTGCAGACCGGATCCCAAAAGCCAAGCGGTGAAATACAATCAAACAAAGTTTGGCGTGGTGCTTTGTAGGGCTGGGTAAAAATATCGATTCATCAGTGCGCACTGCAATTTATTTGTTCTTGATTCAATTTCGATTAAGATTTTTTTTTAAATCGATTATTTCCATAAAAAAGAAAAGAAAAAAAAAAGCATACTCAGTCATTGTAATCTAGAAGCGAGTATGCCTAAATGTGCATGCCCTTTTACATTTGTCCATGTTATCATTATTACTTTTATGCTGCAAGTTTAGCTCAGGAACAATACTATACAATGGTGTATTCCATTTTTTTATAATATTTAGGTATTTTTGTCATCTGCACGTATTATGGAATCGATATCGAAGCAATTGGATCAATATCAAACCGAAATTGAATCGAATAAAGACCTAAAGAATCAAATTTAATTGAATTGTGTGGTACCTGGCAATAGCCAGCCCTAGTGCTTTGTGTTTGTGGCTGGCGCGTGCACGCTAAGAGGGGAGCAGAGGTCACGCTGGTACGGTGGCCTAGAGGGACACACAACGAACGCTGCGGACAGTGAGCGGGAGACACACACAACAGGAGGACACCAACTCCGATCTTTCTGTGATTAGACCAACAGGAAACAGGAAGTGAGGGGCGTGCGGGAGGGGTCAAGTGAGCGTCAGACGGGCCTTCCGGTACATGACCGCCTGAAAGTGGCTGATGTGGAACCGCACCTGAGGACACGATGACGGAGGGTTCAGGTGCGTCCTGGTCGCCCCCTGCTGGCTCGGTGGTGGCGGCGTCAGTCAGCGCTGGGAGGTCTCCGGTCTCTCCTGCTGGGGTAGAGGAGACGTAGAGGTGGAGGGGAGGAAGGGGAGACGAAACATGGGTTAACATCTTCCCTTGTTTAACCGTGTCACTCTCTAGCACCACGAGTAATGCCGCTTGGTCATTACATGCCATTTCAAAATCGATCCACTAGTGACATCACAAGTAGATTTGGCTGCACGCAATAGCTGGGTAGGATTTAAATGTTTCCCAGAAAATGATGACAATAACCTTTCTGTTGCACCCATCAAGGCGTAAATTCAATGCAAGCAAATATGTGATTTGTTCTTTGCCATTTTTGCAGTTCTTTACCCAGTGGAGGTGTAGCAGGTGCATCCTGCTCCACAACCGCTACCTCCATGTCAGTGGCAGATACTGTAGAAGGGGCGGGGTCAGGAACCTCAGAGGGGGCGGGGTCAGACACCTCGGAGGGGGCGGGGTCAGACACCTCGGAGGGGGCGGGGTCAGACACCTCAGAGGGGGCGGGGTCAGACACCTCAGAGGGGGCGGGGTCAGACACCTCAGAGGGGGCGGGGTCAGACACCTCAGAGGGGGCGGGGTCGTATGATGTTGAAGAGGAGTCGCTCTCATAGTTGGAGGAGTCAGAATCATCTGAGGCGTCAGGTTGAGGCACCACAGAAGGGGCTGTTGAGGGGGTGGAGTCAAGGACCACTGAGGGGGTGGAGTCAGGGGAAACGACAACTGAGGGGGCGGAGTTAGATGCAGCTGAAGGGGCCGAGGAAGCGACCACTGAGGGGGCGGACTCAGAGGACACGACCACTGAGGGGGTGGAGTCAGAGGAATCGGCCACTGAGGGGGCGGAGTCAGAGGAATCGACAACTGAGGGGGCGGAGTCAGAGGAAACAAGCACTGAGGGGCTGGAGTCAGAGGAATCGGCTACTGAGGGGACTGAGTCAGAGGAAACAACCACTGAGGGGGCGGAGTCAGAGGATACGACCACTGAGGGGGTGGAGTCAGAGGAATCGGCTACTGAGGGGACTGATTCAGAGGAAACGACAACTGAGGGGGCGGAGTCAGAGGCAGCTGAGGATACGACCACTGAGGGGGCGGAGTCAGAGGCTGCTGAGGAAACGACCACTGAGGGGGCGGAGTCAGAGGCAGCTGAGGGGGCGGAGGAAACTACCACTGAGGAGGCGGAGTCAGAGGCAGCTGAGGGGGCAGAGGAAACGACCACTGAGGGGGTGGAGTCAGAGGAATCGACCACCGAGGGGGCGGACTCAGAGGATACGACCACTGAGGGGGTGGAGTCAGAGGAATCGACCACTGAGGGGGCGGAGTCAGAGGAATCGACCACTGAGGGGGCGGAGTCAGAGGCAGCTGAGGAAACGACCACTGAGGGGGCGGAGTCAGAGGAATCCACCACTGAGGAGGCGGAGTCAGAGGCAGCTGAGGAAACGACCACTGAGGGGGCGGAGTCAGAGGAAACGACCACTGAAGGGGCGGGGCGAGGGTCTGCTGAGGGGGTGGAGTCTGTTTCTGATACAATGACTGTTGGCTGGACCTTAGTCCGCCCTAGAGAGGAGGACTGCACTGCTGTGGACAGAAGGGGAGGACAGGGAGGAGAGGGAAGAGATTAAAAAAGGGTCGGAAAGACAAAACAAAATTGAAGGAGAGGGAAGGGTGAGGGAGAACAAGGAAGGCAAGGGAGTAAAAGGGAGGTCGTTAGTGAATTTGAGAGCCAAAATCACTGAATACATCAATGAAGAGGGCACACAGTAAATCAAGAGTGAAGATCGAAGGTAGAGACGAGCGGTTCTAAACGCCGGGCGGCAGAGCCTTTGTCATCCTGATTTCTCCGTCAGGGAGGCCCAGACTGTACAAAGGACACTTCACACAAAACAAAGGAGCTCCACTCAATGCCCTCGGGGACCGTGAGCGCTCAGGCTGGAAATCCAAGTCCACAAATTAAAAAAGAAAAACAGATTCCCCGGCGGGTTCAACTCCCCCTCCTACCTGCGGCCGCGTTCAGCTTCTCCCGGAGGTCGGTGGGTGGGCGCCGCCCGCCCCGGCGGCCCCCCTCCTGGGGGCGCCGGCCCTGGCTCTGGCTCTGGGCGGGGCTGCTCTCGGCGCTGGGGGGCTTCAGCGGGCTCTCTCCCAGGCTGCTGCAGGGGGACTGCTCCTCCATCGCGTCCCCCCAGTCCGTCACGGGCTGGTAGCCGTCGGGGGGGGCGAAGGGGCTGAGGGGCTTGGTCCCGTCGGGGGAGTCCTGGGCCGCCGCCGCCGCCGCGGGGCTGGGGATCTGGACCTTGGGCCGGGGGGTGCGCTGCTCCCTGGGGCTGGTCACCACCACCGAGGCGGGGGCAGGAGTCGCAGGGGCGGCGGCGGGGGCGGCGGCGGCGGCGGCAGCGGCGGTCTCCTCCTTCCCCGCGTCCCTCTTCTCCTCCTGGTCGCCCTCCTCGCTGCTTCCTCCTTCGTCGTCGTCCGAGCCCCCGTCCTCCCCATCGCTGGCGTCCTCCCACTCGTCCTCGTCTTCCTCCGCCTCGCCCCGCCTGGCTTCCTGGGGTACCGGGGGTTGTCACGGGAACAGGACACATGGGGTTAAGGGGACCGCCGTGTGCGGGTGCTTCTGGGGTGTCCCGTGAGTAACATGACACAGTGGTGGTCCCATGGTTATGTTATCAACACGTGGTCATTCTGTACAGCCAGGCCCGGCTCATCGACGTAGTGAGAGTTAATACACGAGTTAACACACATATCAGTAATACATAACATGCAAATGGTAGCAAAGGTGGAAGACCTTTGAAATAAATAAGTAAGGGGAAGGAGGTGACATCGAGCTCGCAGTTCCATCGTTTTAGAGTTTTAAGTCCAAGGCTGCATCCGAATACTCATACTTGACTGCTATTTAGTAGGCATTTTGTAGTACGTCACAAATATAGCGCGTCCGAATGCTCAGTACGCATTGTGTAGTAGGCAAAAAGTTTCTGAATGCGTACTACCACTCGGAGAAGAAGAAGAACGCCGCGTTCTTCTTCTTCCGTTACCAGACTCCGGCTGAATTTTGGGATAGCATAGTGACCTACCGTTGTATACTGTGGCGGCCGAGTCTGGTAACGGAAGAAGAAGAACGCCGCGTTCTTCTTCTTCCGTTACCAGACTCCGGCTGAATTGTGGGATAGCAACAACGGTAAATTATCGCAGGTGACTTTAATTTTGCCGGCATCTGATGTGCATCGCACAGAGGGGAAATACGTAATCTCCAAACATCTGGATGCCGTTTCGGTGGCGTTCGGAAGCGTTTGGAGGCGTTCTACGCATAGCTGTAGAACGTACTATGCATAGCTGTAGACCGTACTGCATTAACGGTCCAGTAGTAGACACTGTACAGAAATAGTATATAGTTAGTATTTCGGATGCACACCAAGTTTTACATGTTCTCCAAAACGATTACGATTTTATTTTTGATAACTTTACTTAAAAAAGGAACAGCACACATAAATAAACATGAGCACCAGAGTTGAACATGTAAATGTGCCAGATTTAGCCATATAATATATCTGTTCTATCTAACCATCCGATTCAAAATCCATTATTACACACGGATATCAATTGGCCTTTTTACAATGCCAAGCCAGTTCGGTCGCGTCTTGGCACGCCCGGCAATTTCACTGCCTTCGGTCTTCTAGCCTCTTTAGAATAATTTGCATAGAACAAATATTTCATTTTTTTTATGATGCATGACACTCGCATGCAAGAATAAGTATACATCTGAGTCTAGGCTAAAAACGCAAATAACTATTTCCTATAAGTACAAAAACACCATCATATTCATTATTTTACTGACCACTTGTTTTCATCCAGAGGATAAAAAAACGTCTTTCTTGTAGATCGCACCATCTTTCCCTGTCTCCTTTTAATTGTGACTGCGACACCTTCTCTCAGATGTTCAGCACCTCCCAGATTTCACGGTCTCTCCAGTGAGAACTACTGGTGTTGATTTCGCTGCGTTGTCCCCGTCTAGACAACGCAGCAACACCTCTACCCAAGTCCCGCCCCTGGAACCGTCTAATCACATTTACACTATCAGAATGAAACCGCCACCGTGTGTAGGGTCCAGGAGGGTAAATTGGGGTGCTAGCTCAAGCCGGCAATTTACCCCGGGCAGTGTAAACGCGCAAAACCATGCTGGGAAAAAGGCGTGCATAAGAAGCATATTTGGCAGTGTAAAAACATCTAAAAAGGCATCCATAAAGGGTCGTAAACCAAGTACCTTCTGTGGCGGGGCCGCTTTGGGCCTCTTCTCCTCCTCCTTCACCTCCCTCCTCTCCTCCTCGTCCTCTCTCTTGGGTTTGTCCCTCTTCTCTCGGGCCTCATCCTCCCGCTCTCCCTCCCAGCGGTTGTCGTGCATGCTGTAGTATCAGGGAATAACAGGGTATGAGCACGCACACAAAACCACAACACCCCCAATAGAGGGGGGGTAAACCCTGTTATCAGGTCAACTAAACTTTCAGAGAATCTCTCTCTCTCCCTCCCTCCCTCTCCCTCCCTCTCCCTCTCTCCCTCCCTCTATCCTGCACAATGAATTGCTCGATTGGTGTAGTTGGATAAATACATAAAAACACATACGTACATATCAACACAACTGTATTTTATTCATGTGCTTTTTGTACTCTGCTTGTGTCTGTTTCTGTCGGCTCCAGCATCCGCGCCTTCAACAGAAACACCGCCGCTCCTTCGACCCCCACGCACCTGTAGCTCTGCCGCTGATCCCGGTCCCGTCCCCGGGTCCGGCCCCCCCGCCCCCCCCGGCCAGGGGTCAGGAAGTCCCCGACGATGGGGGCCCTCGGCGGGCGCTGGCTGTCGTCTAGGCAACCAAGCGATGGACAAACATGGAGGGAGCGCGGAGCGCGGGACAGGCAGAACAAACATTACAAAAGGGGAATTTTAAAACACACCGCATCCTTATCATCATCTCTCCCGGTGACGGGAGCTAAATCATTCACTCCCTCGCCGCTATCTAATCCCGGATCACCTGAACAGAGACTGTGTTATAAAGTCTGAGATGAATAGACAGCGGCAGCCATTAGGGATCTGGGAAAGGATTGCAACAATAGTATTATTGTAGAAATAATAAGGCTGGTCACATGGTGTATGCTAAAAACAAAGAGGAAGGCAAGTCTAATCCGTTGAGTTGTTCTAGTCTCTTGACGTGTTTATCCGTCGTTATGGTTTCTTAAAACTGAACTGAACTCAACAGAGCGTTTGCCTTTCATCTGCCTCTGTCCCCTCTACCTCTGTGCGCACGTTTGATCCAATTATTCAGCTTTAAGAGGAGAAAAGCCGGTCTCAGGTGATATCATGGTGGAGGGCTTAGCAGAGACTGCAGCCAGCCCCGTTGTGAGTCTCCATTAGCCCAGGGATACAGAGCCCGTACGACCCCGGCCAGAAGGTCAACCAGCTATTAGCCACGCTACTCATGAGGGACGAGTGGCACTTACAGAGAGGGACAGAGAGAGAGAGCGAGAGAGACAGAGAGACAGAGAGACAGCGAGACAGAGAGACAGAGTGAACAATACCGAGAGAGGGAGAGCAAGACAGCGACAGAGTAAGACGGAGAGAGTCGGCGAGAGAAAGACATGTCATTAAAGTGAAGGAAGAGATAAGTGGAGAAAAGTAAAAAAAAAAAAAAAAACTGATTGAGAGAAGAGCCGAGAGGTAATGGAGGAGAGTGGTGAGGGAACGATAAGAAGCGTAGAGGATGAGCGACAGAAGGTGAAGGGAACATAGGAATAAAAAGCCAAATGGGAGGATGAGGCGTGCAGATAAAATGAAGACATGAAGAGAGGAACAAGAGAGGGAGGGAGAATGAGGCGTGGCATGAGGGCAGACACTTAGAGGTTGATGATAAAGGGATTTTAACAGCTGTGGCGCAATGAAAAAAAGATTCAATCCACTGTGGTGAGGCCCAGGGCTGGATAAGGGCTATGGTCGTGGACTATGAAAGCATAATTATAATACACAATTATATCCAAATGATATAAACCTTGTTTAGATAATTACACCTCAATTTTAAAGGAATTTGCATTCTCCTTGCCCCTAGAGATGCTTCCCTTCCTCTCTGTAATGTAAAGGTGTTATTGTGATTACATTTGGATTGTAGCCTCAAATCTAATACTGAGGCCATGCCAATCTTCCGACTTCTCTGATGTGTAGACGCCTGGAGGGATTCCTCTTGTAGCGTACCGCAAATTAACCACGGCCAATCCTTCCCTCTCCACGAGGATCATTGCCCCCCGAACCCCCCCCCCCGCTGTGCTGACACTGCCCTCAAAGAGAAAGCCTCTCTAGAACCATCCCGTACACCCACCGTCTCATGGAAGATGCCTGTATCTCCTCAAGGTCATACTCGAAATTAAAACAAATACTTTGCCGTCCTATAATAAGTTATTCATCAGACATTAACCTATGAATACATTCTCGGGGCAGGTAACACAAGCAAACTGGACAGTAATAGCCTTCTCGTTCTATGTAGAGGTTCAGCCAGCAAGGAAGTGATAAAACAATGAAGAATTTTCTTCCTAACATTCCTTCCTGTATAAGGGATTGTTAAGATAAACAAAAAAGACAACACCACGAAAAATGTGCCATCGTTTTTCAGCTCACAATACACCCAGAGAGAAAGAGAGACAGAGAGGCAGACTGAGAAGACGAGACACAAGAGAACATTGTCAAAAGGGAAAATATGAAGAGAGACAGCGAGAGAGAGAGAGAGAGAGGCTAAGGTGCTTAAGGTCTCTAGCGACCTGTCACTGTCCTTGGATGAGGGTCTCAGGGGCTGGGGTGGGACACATTTACATAACTCTCTTAATCACCACACATTTACATAAGGGCTTTAATCAGTCATACTGAGGACTCGCTGCTATTTCCCGGCTTTCTGAGAATATGTGTGTGCGTGGGGCATGATTGTGTGTACGAGGTTGTGATTGTCGGTTTAATAGTTTGACTTTGTGTGCAGCTTTGTGTATAATAGTTTGACTGTGTGCGTGCGTTATTTTTTTTGACATGAGTTTGTGTTTAATAGATTGACATTGTGCATGCAACTGTGTGTGTGTGTGTGTGTGTGTGTGTTTGAAAGTGCACGTCTGCGTGTGTGCACTAGAGGGATAGCTTTCCAGACAGGAAGAGAGGGTGGTTCGAGAGGGGGTCAGGTGTGGTGTAACCATGGTAACAACACCCTGTCAGAGACACTTCATGAGGTGTGTGTGCGTGTGTGTGTGTGTGTGTGTGTGCTTGCCTCTCCTGTCGCCGTGCTCTGGCCCGTCGCCCTCTGTGGGGGCAGATGCGTCCTCCTTGAACCTGTGAAGAACACTGCAGGCTTAACGCTCCGAAGACGCACACACACAAACATTCGATTTATATAAACGGACCACGGTGTTACTCCTGAAACCCTCCCTCCCTCCTCTTCCTCCCTCCCTCCTTCCTCTTCCTCTCTCTCTCCTTCCTCTTACATGCCGTCGGTCTTCAGTGCGTCCCACTCCCTCCCTCCTCTTCCTCCCTCCCTCCTCTTCCTCCCTCCCTCCCTCCTCTTCCTCCCTCTCTCCTTCCTCTTCCTCTCTCTTACATGCCATCGGTCTTCTTTGCGTCCCTCCCTCCCTCCTCTTCCTTCCTCCCTCCCTCCCTCCTCTTCCTCCCTACCTCCCTCCCTCTTCCATGCCGTCGGTCTTCTTTGCGTCCCTCCCTCCCTCCTCTTCCTCCCTCCCTCCCTCCTCTTCCTCCCTCCCTCCCTCCCTCCCTCTCTCTTACATGCCGTCGGTCTTCTGTGCGTCCCACTCCCTCCGCCATTGGCCCGTGGCGTTGCGGTGGCGCGCCAGCCGCTCCTCGTCGATCGATTCCCGCTCTTTCTTCCAGCGCACGTACTCGGCGCGCTCCCGCCCCGTCATGGACATGGTCATGTCCCCGGAGCCCCGCCCCCCTTGCCGGCGGCTCTGACCAATGAAAGAGAGAGAGAGAGAGAGCGAGAGAGGCGTGTCAGTTAACACAATAATTACATGACACTTCTTTGGGAACTATAATCCGAGGCCACAACTGATGCAAAGGCCCAATCCCATTTCTACCCCTTACCCTTACCCCTCCCCCTGTTTTGAAGGGGTAAGGGGTAGAAATGGGATTGGTCCAAAATGTCTTCCACTCACGGTCCACTCCCTCTGGGGCTCTCCTCCGATCTTCACGTTCTCAAAGTCCATTCCTCCCCAGTTCCGGACGTGGCGCCGGCTCCCCTCCTTGCGGTCGAGGTCCGGCACGGGCCCGGAGCGCCGCGGGTCGTCCAGGAAGTTCCGGACGGGCTTCTCGCTGTCCACCTGACGGGAGAATCCCCGTTAAGTCTCCCAGGAGCCAGTCCTCGCGCATTGAATCACCATCCTACCGTTCAGATCTAAACCTTATGGCCGCTTTACGTTCGGTCCGACTCAGAAGGTTTATTAAAAGAATAAAAAAACGCCCTCAGACCAAAGTATGAAACAATATGAGGAAGGAAGAAATATGAATATTGAGTATTCAATTGCGAATATTGTTCTACTGCTTCAAGGTTCTCTGTTCAAATGGGATAGCTGTGGTTCTTGAACTGGTTCTGTTGAACCGTGGTGCTATCTAGATCTACGTCCTGCGTCCCCACCAGATCCGACGGAGAGAGTCAGGGAAGCTCTCATTTAAGTTGAATTACAACATATATATTCATAAATTGGCAATTGAAAGCAAAAAAAATGCACGTCACTAAACATCCTTACTGTACCGACAGCAATATATTGTTTCACCTACTTCAGACAAATGTACTTATTGTAGGTCGCTTTGATAACAGCGTCTGCTAATGTAAACCTCACCCCCTGTCCTCGCTCGTACTCGGCCAGCTTCTCCATCTCCTCCTTCATCTGCTCGATGTTCTGCCTCCTCTTCTCCTCCCACTCCTGAGGACACACACACACACACACACACACACACACACACGTTATGAAAATCGAAAGGACAACGGATGGCCAACAACAAAGCGGTCCAGTACAAACGCTGTACAAAGTGCAACCTGACAACAAAGCAATGCTCACCTTGGTCTTCCTGTCCGACCCGCCAGGGGTCCCACCTCCTCTTTCTCCCCTCTCTCCTCTTTCTCCCCTCTCTGGCCTGTCTCCTCGTTCTCCTCCTCGTTCTCCTCCTCGTTCTCCTCCTCGTTCTCCTCCTCGTTCTCCTCCTCCTCCTCCTCTACCTCCCCCTCTCCTCCCTCCCCGGCGGCCTGGCTCCCCCTCCCCGCTGTCTCCTTCTCTGGGCGTTCTGTCGGAGCGCGGCTCCCACTCTCTCCTCTCCGGCCGCTGCCCCCCTCCTCCTCCTCCTCCTCCTCCTCCTCCTCCTCCTCCTCCTCTCTGACCCCCCCGCCCCACGCGGCCCGACCCCATCCTCCTGGGGGGGCTGTCGGCATCGCGCTGGGGCCTGGGGGTGTCCTGGTGGGGCCTGGGGGTGTCCTGGTGGGGCCGGGGGGTGTCCTGGTGGGGCCGGGGGGTGTCCTGGTGGGGCCGGGGGGTGTCCTGGTGAGGCCGGGGGGTGTCCTGGTGGGCCCTGGGGGTATTATGGTGGGCCCTTGGGGAGTCATCCTGGGCCCTTTGGGAGTCGCTCTCCTCTGAGCTCTTCCGGCCTCGCGGCGGGAGGTGCTTCCGGTCGTTGACCTGTCTATTCTCCTGGGGCGGGAGGAGATCACAACTTATAACGTTGTGGTGGCACAGCAACCACCATAATAGACCAATCTGATCTAATACATATGATATCATAATCACGATTATTTTGGTCAATATTGAAATCACGATTATTCAAACGATTATTTTTTAAGTTTGAAAACATGTTGTATTCATTCAGCACGTCTCTCACAAAAAATGCGATTGCAACTGAGAAGTTTGCCTTATAAATAATACACAAAATGGTAAAAAAGAAAATCTAAAATTATATACAGATATGTAGACGCCCTTCTTTTCTAAAAAAACATTAAAAAAAATTTTTTTAAAGAAAATCGGACAACTCGATTATATTAATTTTGCGATCGTTTGACGCTAAGATCGAAATCAAAATTTGATTAATCGCCCAGCCCTAATGATAGCTACGATTTTTTATAACTACAGACAGGATTTTCAGGCGTAACAGCAGAAAGTACAGAAGCTTAATAAGAAGTCAAAAGATTTTCCTTCAACAAAAGCCACTAAAGATATGCATGATAGATTTAAAACCGCGGCACTTAAAAAGACGACTATGAAAACCACAACAAACAGGCGTAACTGAAGCATCACTAAGAACCAAACAAACGCAAGAATACGGCGAAACAGACATCATAGGAGGCCCGCTTGGAGGAACAGAGGAAGGATATTAGGAGAGAGAAACCTTGGATCTGACAGTTAATACCGCACTACTCTCCGTTTAATCCACCGCATCACAGACCGGTAACGCGTGGAGGGAAGGCTGAATAAAATGGATTATGTAAATGGACGAGATCCGGGCAGTACCGTCTACCGAACCGAGGGAGAGGAAGGAACTGGAGGAAGATGAACTGAGGCGGCTTACAATGAAGGCAGTCTATGAGCTGATAAACGGTGAGGCAGAGAGAGGCTGCTATATGATGGAATATAATCCACCCTCCAAGTAGCTGTGGAGATCATCAGCGTGTCTGCTTCTCCGTCCTCCTACTCCCTCTATTTAACCTTTAGAGGGGACATCACAGGTCCGCTCTGCACCACCGCTCATTTGCTGGTCATTTGTGCCACAACAGGAACTCATCATGATGGACTTTGAGGAAAAACCCACTCAAAGTTTTGCTCTAAAGTCAGTTCTTTCAGACATCCACACTTACACGCACCACTAAAGCACGCACACACACACACACGTTAGTTAGTTCGAACCCTGATGTCTAGCTGCAGGCCTTCTTGAGCAAACCCCTCAACGACCTCAATGACTAAATAGTACTAGTAGTAGCATAGAGTAACCTCAAACCAACCAGCTCTTGTCCAGCTCTTGTCCAGCCATCCCGACTGTCCCTTGCTGCAAACAAACAGCGCTTCAACTCAGTGAACCATCCCACAACCGCCTGCCAACAGAAAGAACTGAACCCATCCCCCTTCTGTTGTCCTTTTAATCGTCTCTAAATGTGAATCCTGAGAAACACCTCTGTGTTTGAAAGGTGCTGTTTGTATAAACTGCAATCAGTGGACAGACTGATTGTTCTCCCTGGTACCTAGTAGTTCTATTGAATCCCTCTGGGGGGGGGATGAAGGGAGAATGAGGCTGAACAGAGTTTAACCAGCATGCTAGGGCGCTTCACTTTACACCATCACCCAGATGAACGCCATCTCACAGCATCCACCCCGTACCATACCAGGGAAACCAAGTCTGGTGAGCAATGAGGAGTTGGGAGGGCAGGGGGCAGTGCAGTCGCTAGGGTGTTCAACTCCCAGTCGAAAGGGACTGGGTCTGAATCCCAATATCCACAAACAACCTGTGGGCGATGTAGGCCGACCTCCACCTGCTCCTTACGGACGTGCTAACGTACTGCAGAGCCAACCAATGTAATGATATGAAGCTTTAGGGTTATAGACACAGGGAGACATGGGGGCTGACCAGGGGACTGTGGAGAGGACACGAAGCTGAGCTGGCTCCTCTGCCTATAGGAGCAAGCTCACCCACACAAAACTATGCAAGTGCTGGAGGGACAGCGCCATCTAGCGGCGACGACCACATCATGCCCGCTCAAAGCTCCTCAAATGGAATGTTATCGACCAACTAATGAAGGGAGTCAACAAGGCCGGGTTCTCCCAGGGATTCTTTAACCTGCTGCGGGGGTTGGGCGCTGCACTCCTACTCCCTAGTGTACCACATTTAGTGCAAAACGTATCAAAAAGCCCCATCTACCAATTAGAACATACTTTCTATTTAAACTAGTCTCAATGTCCCAACTGGAAAAGATGATGGTAATGAAACACCACCATTACATTCTTTGGATGACTCCTACCATGTTATAAAAGCTTTGGTTTTGATCAGTTAGTATCAAAGTAATAGTTGGTGCCAGAAACCTCTCTGCCCCTTCAGTTTCGGGCCCAGGCTCCGAGCTCAGAACCTAGCAAGACTGCTGGGTCTAGACTTGGCTTACCCCCGCTGGTTTGGACAGGTCCACCGTTATGGAAAAGTTCTCCTTCTCCGCCTTCCTTCTTTCCGGCTCGTGGGGTTCGTGGGGGCGGGGCTTTCTGACGGTTGTCACAGCGATGCCCTCCTGCTCCGCCTTCTTCTTGTCCTCCTCTATCTCCTATTGGTTCGGGTTAGGAAATTAGGTCATGGGAAGGTATATCTCCAGGGCAATTCAAATAAAAACAAAATGACAGTTCTCTAGGTTGGTTCAATACATTTAAAAAAGTGCATGTAGAGTTTCGTCAAATAGATGCAATCAAATAAAAATATGTAAAACTAAAATATACAAAAAAACGGATACATTTACTCAGTTATACAATGGTGAACTGAAAGTAAAAATTGGTTTGTCAAGTCAAACTTCCAATTTATCTTTATCTTTTGTATCTTACCTGTGTTTGGGTCGCACACTTGCATTTGATGCAATTACACACTTGCATCAAATGCAAGTGTGTAATATCTTTCAAATATGCTCTTGAATGTGCGACTGAACCATTTGGTCTGTGAGCTGACAGTAAAGGGAGTGGGAGAACAGAGTTTGCGGTCTAAAAGTCCATGCAAAGTCTCTTGGTGTATGTGAAAGGGATGCAAATGTGTGTGCCTGGGATTAAGATTGGCACGTATGCATGAGAAAGGGAGAGTTGTGAAAGTGTGTGCGTTTATCTCTCAACCCATTCTTACCTGGTACCTCTTGACCAGAGCTTCATTCTTCTTCCTGAGGGCTTCGATGCGTTTGTCCAGCTCAGCCGCCTTCTCCTCCTTCGTCTTCAGATCCATGGCAGAAGACTGACCAGAGGATTTCACATGAGACATGATGAGCACAAATCTACCACCGTTTCAGACCACCACACGTTTAGACACGAAGTCTCGCATCCAAATACAAGTCATAGCACCACATTGGACACCCTCCTAGCGTAATTAATTAGATTTGCTGACTGATATACGACAGCAACACTATGAACACCGTTGATAGACGGTGACATATAGTGACAGGTTTTCAGGAGGTTTCCCACTCACCATGGCTTCTTGTAGCCCGTCTTCACTCTCTGGTTGGTTTCCTATATGCTGCCTGTCGAAAAGAGGCAAGAAGTTGTAGCAGCCAACCTTACATAATAGCCCAACGTTGCAGATGAGGTCGACTCCGAATTCGTTCTCGGACACACTCTCAAGCAGTTAGAAATAGATTGAATAAGCTTATTTATAGATGGCATAGCAGATGTGTAACGTTAGGCCTAAGTGGCACCAACTACGCCAATCAATAAATCCATTGAGATGTCTAAGCTTCTCAAAGCGTATTAGTAAACAGGTGCGTATCAGTTAACATGGTCAACCCCGCACAGCACTGAAAAAGTGTGGCAATGACTGGCAGGTTTATGCTAGCCCTGATGTGAACTATAAACAGTGAGTATGGCTGTATATAGGTTTATATTTTGAACACACATGGGAAGTTATCTAACCAAAGTGGGCCATGTTGTGTAGCGCGAAATAAAGCGCCGTGCTTTATAGTTGGAGGTAGTTGCCAAAGCATGCAATTCAAACGGGAAGTGGGACAGTCAATGTAAACTGTTCAAATGGCGTATTTTCATTACCTTCAACGAAGTTATTGGCGAAAAGTGCAAGGAGCTATGTGGCAACTCGTTCCAATGTATCAATTCCTCGGACCTCGTTGATGTGCTTTCATTATTCGCCTTCCTGTTGGCTGTAGTCAACTTCCTGCTGCACAGCAAGGAGCAATATTACTTAAAGGGGCACACACTATTTTACCGTTTTCTTAGACGTCATCCTATCATTTTGTTTATATATTTTTTTGGAATACTGAATAAATGTATAAATGCTTTTTGATTATTCATTTCATTTAATGGACAGAATAAGTCCGAACAAAATGTTTAAATTAAGACGATTATAAAGATTTATATTCGACGATCTTTAATCACACAAGAGGGCGCTAGTTACCAGCAAATTCATTCCACCCGTTGACACAGCGGTAATTGGACCAGCCGCCAAAATATGCATACGACTGCCTATACCCTCTGCGTTAATTTAAAACTATCAAATTAAGGTTTACTTGTAGTGTAAGATATAAACAACAACACACTCTCTCTCACACACACACACACACACACACACACACACACACACACACACACACACACACACACACACACACACACACACACACACACACACACACACACACACACAAACTTGAGGATGGGTCGATGGTCTTTTTTCTTATTGGAGCTCTTATCACAAAAACAGTGGATATAATTTCCAAAGCGCTGGTCTAATCTCAAATATGATGAGTCAGCTGTTTCAGGTGCAACAGGTGAGTCGAGTTTGTCCAGGGGGAATACCGGCTCAACTGGTGAGGTAATGCTACTTGGTAACAATAGACACGTGCTGCATGATCCTCATCGTGTCTTGCTTACCTGTTGTTATGTAGATACTGAGGCACACTGATGACTCACCCTATTCTATTAGTTCTTGAAAGTGAATACAATACAATTCGATAGGCCTACAATGCAACAAAATACAACACAAACCAATACAAAATAGTACAGTGCAACACAATACAACATAGCACAACACAGACAATGCAACGAAATAAAACACAAAACAACATGACAACAAGATACAATATGCCTACAATACAACACATGACAACGCAACACATCACAGCACAGTACCACCTACAGTACAGTGTGCCCAGATAGCAAAAAAACTGAAGATAATTCTTCATCATTGGTGATCATTAAAATGAATGTCACGGCTTTATACAGGACAACAACTTTTTTCATATTTTTTTCATTTGTGTCTGTGGTTTCTGTTGGGTTCCTTAGCCTGAAACCAAATTAACATTAATGAACAAACATGTTTTACTTCAAGCATGTGTGCGCACACACACAAACAAACACTATCCAATTGCTCTAGCCTGTGTCAACCAACGCACCATCAAAACAGACACGCTATCCTGTTGTCAGGCAGAGCAGCTAGGTTACCCAGTCTCAATCACTTGATTAGAGCACGCAACCTAAGCCAGGTATCTCTGCCTCTGTGGAAGCCACCCAATCAGGGGAGAGCAAGCTCCTGTTGGGCGGGGCTAGTGGTGATTACAGCGTAGAACAATGGCACCACTTGCTCTGATAAGATGATGACGTAAGCATCGGGCAGCGAGTTGAGGGACTCCACTAAACTTAATAATACCAATTAAAATATTAAAATGACTAATACTACTGAGACGAAAAATAGGCTTAGCAATTAGAATATAATTAAATTATAACATAGCCCTTCTTCTGTTTTCTTCACCTGCCTCCTCAAAGTCGTTAGGTTGAATACATTTGACTACACATACACACACACATCCACACACGCAAACACACACACACACAAACATAA
>NC_044063.1:8799847-8804847 GCF_902167405.1 Gadus morhua
GAATGCAGTGTTGTCCACCTGTGGTGCTCGTACAACTGGTGGTATTCAAGGGTACTGCAAGTGGCATAAATGTATTCTTGAAAAGAGAGACATTTACTAAAATAGAAAACACAGAAGATGGAAAATAAATGTACAATAAATATATTTTCAGCAAATACTCATGGTTATTATTTCAAAACTAGTGTTGATTTGTGCATAATAAAGTTGTTATCTATCTATTCCATCATGTTTCCTATCATAATGTTTTCCAATGACACTAGGGGGGCACTGGCCCCTTTTGCTGCATGTGCATTCATCACGTATTTACTGTTGGCATATTCGGTAGTCAACGAACTTCAGTTGCTCACCTAAAGTCAAAGTTGGGTAAGCACTGCTCTGCTGGATCCAGGGCTTTTCCAGGAGACACCAGGCTTCACTACCAGGGCGGAACACAGGGTACACCTCAAGGAGGGCAGCCCTGCAAGGCAGAGATGCTACAGGGGTCCAGAGATTTAACTCGTAGCTGCAACCTGTCAGATGAACGTTGGTGTAACTACGCCCCCGAAGGTTGACCCCCCCCTGGACACTGCTACGAATGTTAACCCCTCCCCCACACGGAGCTCCTTACATCCACAGGAACGACATGAAAACACAAACACACATTTGCTCCATTTATTTCCATTTAACCCTCAGCTCAATTGCAATTACTCGCTTTAATCCTCCCGAGTCAAGCCTCCAGACACATTCGACGGCCGACTCACGGAGTAATTAGCCACCAGGCTCTAAAGCTCGAGGACATCAGATGGAAACATCAGCCTGCCTATAGGAAAGGCCTTGGGATCCAAGCCCGCAGCAGACTGCTGCAGGGCCCTGCAGCGAAACGTCTTAGTGCACCATCGGTATGTAGCGTTATTATCTGGCGGGGAATTAAACCGACAAACCCTCAAGTCACATGCCCCGCTTTGTTCAACCGGCAGATGTGAACCCGTCCCCCGACAACAGTCTCTCCTCTGTTCCTCGGTCCGTCCTTCCTGGTGAAGGATGCTCGCCCAGACATGTACCTGGGTGGAGGAAGGAAGGAAGGAAGGATGGTAAGGGTGGGAGGGAGGGAGGGAGGGAGGGAGGGAGGGGGGGGGGTCCGAGGACAAGCTGCCATTTCCAGTCGAGTTAACAACAACCACCCCCCCCCGGCCCCCCCACACACCCCTCCCCCGTTCTCCCATGCCCCTGCAGCTGATGGGGGGGTCGCTTGACTGAGAGGGGGATCATTGCAGGGGTCAGAGGGGCCGGCGGTGGGGGCAGGCCATGTGATGCTCTTTGTGATGCTAATGTTATGGGTTCTCAGATAACGGCATGAGGCTAATTTGGCCGAGAGTTTAACCAGTGAGTTTGACTTGTTGTGGTGTCAACTAATTAAAACTGCAGTTTTATTGAAGATCAATCCATTAGTTATTGTGTCTATTCATAATCGTGGCAGGCAAAATGGCATACATAACATGTAAATTGCATATCAGAAGTATGAATTTATATTGTGCTGGACACAGAAACACAAACAACTTGATACATGACTACAACTACTGACTGCATAGAATATTTCGACCAAATATGTTATTAATATATCATTTGAATCAACTTGCTTGAATTATCATATCATTTACTGATTCATCTGAATGTAATCTTCCTTTAATCCCTTAATCTTATATATATTATTATCCGTCCAGACGATGCCATGTTAACAGTTGTAGTCTACTGAAGGCACGCCAGGTTAACCGGTGAAGCCTAGAAGTATGCCAGGTTAAAAATCAATTCAATTCAATTGTATTTGGATAGCCCTTAATCACATTACAGTCTCAAAGGGCTCAACTGGCCAAATGTTGATGACACCGTTCGACGGCGTCGTGGTTTGGATGTAACAGTTGCAGTGAGACTAATTGTAATGACACGTTCACAAATGACTTAGAATAATTCTCAGTTCTCCGAAGACTATCTGTAATCTATAAATAAATGTGTTGCCTGAACTTGGCTATATTTATAGCAACAATGCACAATTACAAAACAAGCACAACTAAAATAAAAGGTGTCCAGTCGTGTGGCGAGATTCCATGTAACATACATGAACATAATGAAAAATAAAGAACAATCACAAAAATAACGCATTTGGTAACTAGAAAAGCAGAACTTGAATCACCAATAGTTCATCATTGAGCATGCCCAATAGTTACAATATATGATTGTGCAAGAGAAAAGAACAGGGAAGAGTGCAGTGTGGTTTGGTTTGACAAGTGTTGTTGATGGTAATCTTGAAAAACAGACCAGAGAGAACGTGTGTTTGTGTGTGTGTGTGGGTGTGTGTGTGCGTGTGTGACGTGTGTGTGCGCGCGTGTGTGTGTGTGCGTGTGTGTATGTGTATGTGCGTATGCGTGCGTGTGTGGGAGTGTGGGGGAGAGGGAGGGTGGCCACAAGTTCGTGTGTCCGGAGGTAAGACGATGAAGGGTTGAATTCAAACGGCAGACGCTACACATCAAACACAATTAATAGATCATCACATCACACAACAACGTGCGTGCATTGCCCAATCTTGATGACGGTCCGACTACATGTCGCATCCAACTTCTAGTGCGTGATGCGGAGAGTTGTGGGTAGGGGAGGGGAGCAGACAGGATCGGGAGGAGGAGGAGGAGGAGGAGGAGGAGTAGGAGGAGGGGGAGGGGGAGGGGGGGGGGGGGGGGGGGGGGGGCGGGCAGCGAGAAAGCATGTCAGCACTTGTTTTGAACAGCGAGAGAGGGCGTGGCGAGCAAAGACACCAGTGAGTGAAAGCCTGCCAGGACTACCACATTGAAGAGCTCTCACCACAAGCAAGTCACGACAGCATCTCGGGACGATCACTCTCCCGTACCATAAACTTGACTGTTGACACTATTGCGTGGAATTATAAACGAAGACTGATTATCGCCTAATTCGCGCCTAATCGACGATTCGAAAAAGCAAACAAACCAGAGGGACGTATACCGTGGAATGGTTTTCTTAAGTGGACCTTGTTTATTATATTCTCACCTCGGGCGCTTCACCACGGCTTGAATCATCGTCCGCTGTTTGTTTGGCAGATTTTGCGTCCGATGTCCACTTGTTACCATCGGTTAGTGACCCGCGGACAGATAATTTCTCACCACGGATCGCCATACACGCCAAGTGAGTACAGTACATTACAGTAGCGGCGGAGGAGCTGGACGGCTGGGTTTTGTAAAAAAGCCGGAGTAGCATCTCCATCCGTCCAGCACTCAAATACCGCTATCTTAGTTCAATCTTATACACAGTAGTAGGTTTAGGTTAATACCCACCAATTCGGTTTAGTATTATATGTTATGTATTGCATGTTGTGACCTGGCTCTCTTGTCATTTATTTATTCGTTTTAAGTTAACATACCAAGCTTTTCGTTCACCTTGTTGGACGACTATCCATTCAATGTTTTGTACTAATACTAAGTTTCAAAGTGGCCTATGTTTAATGATTCATTTGTTAAGCACGTGTAGTCGACGCGTTGACTTCAGGTCGGTAGTATGCTGGGCAGTTGTTAATGTTCATTTAAGTCCAAAAAAGGCTCATTACAGGCCTAATTTATACCACCAACCCCCTGGTAATCACGGGATGGAGCTGTCCAGAATCTGCGAAGAAGCTGTTAAAGGCCGGCGATTCAAATAGTGTGTGTTCAACCCGGTGTAAAGGGAAATAAACGATTGGCTATTTTCATTTATTTAAACTTGTTATAACGTACAATCGATGTATCTGGTACTGTCCTACTCGATCAGCATGTTGACATTTTCCCTCGGTTGGTTCTTTCGGCGGTCGCGAGACTGACGTTGTTTGCCGCGCTATGCTGACTTCCCTACTTGGGTTATGATCGTGTGTGAGTGTGTATATGAATATGTCCGTGTGTGTGTGTGTGTGTGTGTGTGTGTGTGTGTGTGTGTGTGTGTGTGTGTGTGTGTGTGTGTGTGTGTGCACGTGCGTTTGTTTGTGCCTGTGTGTGTGCGCGTGCGTGCGTGTTGACGGGTTTTGAGTCGGCACGCATGTTCACGCCCAGCACTGTCGGCACAGATTTGTTTACAAACACTGGCCCGACGCTGTGAGCCAGCGGGCAATTTGCCCCGCCTAGCGGTCGGTTTGAATATAGGTCGGTAGGTCAAATGGAGAATTCCCAAAAATGTAGAGTAGGGTCTGTCTGCGTCCTGCAAGACGGAGGCGTAACTTGTAGTAGGCGTAACTTGTAGTAGGAGGAGGCGTGTCTTTTAAATAATCTGTAAATTATTTTCTTAAATGCATATGACTCAGGGATGTCAGTTTCAGTAAGCCATTAATGCTATGATTAAGCTTATCAAGAGCATATTTTTAAATGAGCGGGTCGGGTGCATTCTTTTTATATCAGGCCTAATATTTGAGGTCAGAGTTGCGGTCATGTATATACCCGCGCACCCACCACTGCTACGTACTGATCACTTCCGCGATTTAGAAAAGTACAAGACACGCCTCCTACTACAATTTACGCCTACTACAAGTCACTTCTCCGTCTTGCAGGACGCAGACGGATACTATTGAAAATTGATAGAGCCCCCCCAATTTTTTTTTTTATCATGCTTTTTTTTTATTTTTTTTTATCAATAATTATATTGAGATCATTTCAGATTCCGATGCAGAACTTGCATAAAAGTGCTGATGTTCATCATCTTATTATGTATGTTAACGGTCACCATTCCATGTGTGTGCATTTATGTTGATATGTTTGATGCAACTGTACATCGCTTTTGTTTACGTGTGTCTCCTTGTCGGTCCAACAGGCTGCCATTGAGATGGCTCGTGCAGAGACACTGGAGAGTGCAGGAGCAGGAGGAGGTGGAGGAGGAGGAGGAGGAGGAGGAGGAGGAAGAGGAGGTGCAGAGGGAGAGAGAGGAGGCTCTCTGGTCCGGCCCAGCAGCTGTCGCATGGAGCGGCCCATTCCGGGCCTGGAGTCATGGCCCAGCCTGCT
>NC_044063.1:8812347-8844847 GCF_902167405.1 Gadus morhua
GTGGAAGCAGTAGAGCCAGATTACAAGATTTGAATCCAGTGGATTTGAACATTTCCTGAGAGTAAAAAGATATATATCAATCGATTTATAAAGATATGATTTGGATTGATATATAGATATGAAATGGATCGATATAGATATGATTTAGATCTTTTGAAAAGGTATCAATTGATGAACTGAATGATCCCTTACATTTTGTGCAAAAAAAAACAACGTGTTTATATCAGGACCATTATTTATTTTGAAAAGGAGTTTTGCCTTGTTTATGTTTTTCTACGTTTGTTTTTTTAACTTTCGTATAATGATTAATTTATTTGTTCCTTTACATTCCAGATTACGTTTCTATTTAAAATGTTTATTTTCAATAATGTAACAATAATCCTCTCCCATAATTGTCTAAACTCCTTTACAATTTCAATCAATTTGAATCAAACTGCTGTTATAGTTTTGATGATCGGTTTCTGTTCGGGCAGGCCTACGCTGCTAGGTTCAAGTTGGCTCGGTCAGCCCCTCATCTTCTGTTAGAGCCGCTCAACTATCAAGACATTATTCAGCCGTCAGGAAGCTTTCATTTGGTTTCTTTCTGTCTAATAACCACTGTCACTGCCAGACCCAAATGTCATGAAATCGGAGTCCTTTGTATCTTTCTCTTCGGGCCTTATGTGTTCTCGTGTGATGGTTCTCAGTTCACTGTTCTCCTGTTAGCATTTCAAACAGTTATGTTGTGTATTGTCCTGCGCAGCTACAAACACGCAGTTTTGTTAGACAACAGCGACATTTACATTTTTCTAAATACTTCAAATGGTTGTGTTTGACAATTTTCCATGGTATTTTACTGGGCAAAAAAAAGGACGAGGCACTTCCGAACATTTCCGGTAGACTTCCTGTAGTGGAACGTAACGTCCTGTGGTCCTCTCTTTGACTTCCTTGTTGAACAGTGCACTTCCTGGTTACGAGGCTGAAGTTTTGCTGGTCAGCCTGCAGCCCTGCACCAAAGGTTTCGGTGCAGTGTATATTTCTGTTTTCTACATGAATTTTGTACTTATTTTCATTTCACTTTTTTATATAATAAAGATACGTTGATATACATATCCTGTTCTTTCTGCCTCTTAAGTGTGTGTGTGTGTGGGTGCCTGTGTGTGTGTGTTCGTGTGTCAATATGTGTGTGTGTGTGTGTGTGTGTGGCAGGCGTGTGTACATAGTGAACATTGTTGTGTGTGTCACCACGACGCCCATCAGCAAAGGTGAACCCAGTTCAGCTCCAAGAATGAGGGCTGTGTGTGTGTGTGTGTGCGTGTGCGTGTGCGTGTGTGTGTGTGTGTGTGTGTGTATATATGATGGCTTAATTCGAGAAGACCACTTCCAACTGATAAGTGGAGATAACTTGACCACACACACACACACGCACACACACACACACACACATGGCTAGTGTGCTGACAGTAAGACAGTAGTCCAATGCTTCCACAGTGTGGATGGAGGAAGCTGGAAACTTGTATTGACGTGACCTTGGCTGCAGACAGCCCGACCCCATGAGCTTTTGAATAATGAATGCCCATGCCCCTATAAGCTCTGCCTTAAGGCCACACTTGTCTCCCATGGCAGGACTGCTGGGTCTGGGTTACTGTGAAACCAACTGGAACTCCACCTACGACGTGGGAAAGCCAGCTCCAGAAAGTTCTGGAACAGGTTCTGTAACTGACATGATCTAATCAAATCATGTTTTTCCCGCACACAAAATATTCTGCATCTGTACCTTAACTTAAAATACTTTATATTACTGAATTGAAATGTGCTCTTCAAGCCATTTCGGGATGGTTGGTCTTAAAGGAGTTTGGTGGTACACACACAACCACACAAGGGACAAGGAATGTCTTTAACTGATCCACAGAATGGACGGGCAATCATAAGACCACCCTATTGGACCATCTTAGTAGGCCCTGATTGGTTGAAGGTATAGCTAGAAGGTCTGTGATGCTAAGAAGAAGGTCAAAACAGAGAGTAGGTGGATCGAAGAATCCAGGCAAACGATAACAGACCCAATAGGGAGAGCGAGTGATGGAGCACGAGAGAGAGAGTGGAGTACCAAGAGAGAAAGGGGAAAGAGAGAGAGAGAAGGATAAGAGCAGGAGTGATAGAGTAAGAGAGGGCATCAGAGAGCGAGAGAGAGAGAGAGAGAGAGAGAGAGAGAGAGAGAGAGAGAGAGAGAGAGAGAGAGAGAGAGAGAGAGAGTCAGAGAACACATTGAAGATAATCTGTAATAGAGAAAGCAAGCATCAAGGAGCGAGAGAGGAGCGAGATAGATACAGGCAGCAAGAAATAAGTGGAAAGGAGGGGGATGCATGAGGAAAGGAAAGGGTGACAGGAGGATAAGAGAGAGAAACAGGAGGGCAGGAGAGAGGAAGGAGAGGAGCAATTACAGAGCAGCCATTAGGCCCCACTGTGTTGAGAGGGAAAGCTTCAAATTGTGTGTGTGCGTGTGTTTGTTTTACAGATAAGGGTTTTGGTTTAATTAGGGCAGCGTTACAGGCATCCCTAATTAATCTTCTCTCCTAATCCCAGGAAGAGAGCAGAGGCCCACGGTCCCCTTACACACTGTGTTCCCCCCCCCCACCACACTGTTTTCACCGTTGCTGCTGTTAGGTTAGACCAAACACAGCCGTGTTTTCATGCTACCTTGTCTGCCCATTGTGCAGTTGTTGCCCTCAGCCCAGGGAAGGTCAGCCCTTCTGTGTTCCAGCCCTACTGTGTGGTTTCCTCCCTCCGTCGTGTAGCGTTGGGGCGCTCTTGGACTACCTGTATTCTAACCTTTATTTTTTACGTGGACAACACAACTCTGTACAGAACAAGAGGCATCGTATGGGCGTTTGTAGCGAGGCACGCGCATTTTCAACACCTGTCCAAAAGCGAGGCTTTGAGACAGAAAAACGGACAGACATCCTATACAGATATCCATGTACAGTCGATTTAAAACTATTTAAAATTAGTTAAACAGGGTTGGCCAATGTTGCCACATTAGACAGACATAAGCGTTTAATAGGAAGACTTATCCCAAAGCGGAACAATGTGGACTTCCCTTGAACCATATTTTAACTGCTCAATGAAAAGCATTAAAATCATCTTCGTTTTTCAGCTCGGGTCAGTTCAGTTTGGTTTGAATCCTTTTGTTGGGTTGTATTTTAAATCGACCATTTAAGCTGGGCTACAACAAGCTCTGCAGTCTGGCCCGCCTCCTCCAGCAGACACTCTCCCTCTTCATCATGTTGTTCAGGCCCAGACAGCCGTGGCTAGCCCCTTCCTCACTCAAAGTGGTGAGGCCGGTGAAACAGGTTCAACCAGGCCATCCCGCAAGGGCGTGAGGTAGAAAGAGCAGCCAAGCTTCCCGACTGCGACAACAATACCCTCAATGTTGGACGAAGAGATGTCTGATACATCCTGTTGGAGCCATGGGGGGTGTCTGTTTGAGTGGACCAGTAGCATTCAAATAAGACACGATAACAACCTGTCCTTCACTCGGGTGTTGTGTTTAACAGCACACTTTGACGTAACAACCACCATAGCTATCTCGCTGTATCTCCTCCCTGTCATGACTGTACTCATACTTTCATAGAAAAACAATACAAGACGTTATATTAATGACCGGTGACACGAGAGACCACTGAGTTCCAAAAAATGCTTTTATTAGAAAAAAGGTACAAATGACAACGTGTACGCGTGTGATCAAACGGTTCCTACGAGCAGACTGTCCGGAAAGGAGACGACCAGACGCAGGAACGTGGAACAAACGAGGATATAAACCGTCCTACAAAAAAAATTGTCTTCTTGAAAGAGTCGCCATCGTCCGCGACAGCATGCGTCACTCTCCCTGCTCAGCGGCAGGGGATGGGGGGGGGATCGACCATCACTGGGGGCCGAAGTAGTCGACCACACCATTGCCTTTGCGACCATCGAAGAAGAAGATGTTCTTGTGCGGCGCGTCTCTCTGGGAAAGGGCCTGGGGGGGGGAGGGAGGGAGGGAGAGAAAGAGGGAGGGAGGGAGGGAGAGAAAGAGGGAGGGAGGGAAAGAGGGAGGGAGGGAGGGAGGGAAGAAGAGAGGGAGGGAGAGAAAGAGGGAGGGAGGGAGGGAGAGAAAGAGGGAGGGAGGGAGGGAAGAGGAGAGGGAGGGAGAGAAAGAGGGAGGGAGGGAGGGAGAGAAAGAGGGAGGGAGAGAAAGAGGGAGGGAGGGACGGAGGGAAGAAGGGAGGGAGGGAGAGAAAGAGGGAGGGAGAGAGGGAAGAAGGGAGGGAGGTAGAGAGATTAAGCCGTAGCCTCAAAGTAGAATTAGATTTGACCTAATCAATTAAAAACACTTTAACTCAATAGAATTCTTCCACAGTTCTTAGGTTGGCAGCTGTGCTCAGACCCTGGATGAGGGGCACAACAGCAGGACAGGCAGAGCCCCCGTCTGCCCACACAGCCTGTGATCTCAGACCAGACGCTGCCCAGAGCTGTGACCAGGCACCAACGGAGGCTTTAAACTTACATCAGTTATCCAACGTGGCTTCAACAACAGGATCAAGCTGAGCAAGCTTGTCTGCAATCACACACACGCACGCGTACAACAAGGGCGTGTGTGTGTGTATGTGTGTGTCTGTGTGAGGGGGAGCAAGTAGCAATCTGGCCAGCGAGACGTCAGTTGCAGTCGGTTTCATCATCGCAAGCGAGACAGCTAGTTGGCCTTGTGCCAAGAGAACACACACACACACACACACAGCTGTGGGCTATACTCATGTTCCCTCTAGGTGAACTGAGTTCATCACAGGGATCTCTAATCTAGTTTGGTGTTCGAAAGGGAAACTTCCTTTGATTTTATTGAGGTAATGAATTCATTTATAGTGAGATTGGCAACAGTTATTTTCTGCTTCTGGGATTGATGCTTGGAATATCAGATCACACTTAGGTAAACAGCTTCAACAAGTGCTTTAATTACTACTGATTAGCACTGCTTAAACCAAGTAATGTGAATGCAATATATCACAAGATCCAAGGGGATTTACGCTTCTGATTATTGGTGGTGCCGCACAAGACTGAGTAAGAGTGTGATGCAATGTGTCATGTGCCTTATTTGGGTTGACTTACCTTGACGACTTCCTGTCCCAGGACTCCGCCCACCACGGCACATACCGGGGCCATCTCAGAGAAACAGTAGCTGTGCGAAGAACACACACAAGTTTTCCCATTGGATCAACTTGATTCGTTTGGAACATTGGAGGCCAAGCCAGACATATGTTGGCCGTGAAAAGCAGATTAAAGTGTTAGGATCGATTTCCTTAGGCTAGCCGTTATTAGATCCATCCTTTACAGCTCGGGCACGCAAACAAAATTATTCATCAAAAAAAGTCTGGGATATTGACAACAATCGAAAGGACCACAACGAATCCAACCATCGCATAAGACCCACCCTTCTTAAGAAAAAACTATTATTGACCCTAAAGTGCTTTCTGAACGGCGGAAATTGTGTCAGCTAAAGTCACATGCTAGCAAATGTAAGTGACAGAGGGGTTGACGTGATATCGCTTAAGTTTTGCGATTGGACTTGTAGCATTAGGTTACTCCTTCAGTGATTTACTTGAATGCCTCCGCTCCCAGGAGGTCTGATGGTAGACCGGCGGAGGAGGGGGGGGGGGTTACCTGACAAAGTCGTCGCTGAGCAGCTCTCTGTTCAGCCCCATGGACTCCAGCACGTCGTCTCGAATCTGGCGCAGCAGCCGAGCGTCCTCCCCCGAGGACTGGGGGGCGGGGTCGCGACCTTTGTCCGTGCGGAACTTCAGCAGAACTGCGAAGGCCGCAGAAAGGGGCGGGAACAGGACGAGTCGAGAATGTTTTAGTAGAATGGAAGTGGGTACCCATGTTGTGTGAACAATGTTTTAGTTATTGGGACAAATTAAGTGACATGGCTGTATGGCCCGGAGTACCTTGTCTAACACACACACACACACACACACACACACACACACACACACACACACACACACACACACACACACACACCAACTGTATGAAGCAGATGAACAGATACTCTGAAATCCGTGTGTGCGTGCGTGCATGCGTGCGTGCGTGTGTGTGAAACTTGTGGTCTGATTTCTGCGAATCCGATGCTCAATTCTTTGAGATCGACTAAATGTTCTGAGAAGTGACTTAGGCTCAGATTATAAATTGTTACTCGTCAGTTGTCCATTGTATGATGTCTCTCAGCAGGATAGGTGAGTTTTGAACGGTGGTTTGTGGAAATCAGAGCCTTATGTTATGTTATAATATCAGGGTTACATCGCATCACTAATTCTACTTTCAGAACGAGTGAATCCCGCTAGAACACACACACACACACACACACACACACACACACACACACTTCCTGTTTCGGGTCGATATTAACAAAAGCCACATGAGAAAAAAAAAAGTTCCTCCCACGGACATTTCCAGCACGCGTACACACACGGCGTGCAAACATTATTTCCACATTATGACCTGCTATCAGTGCATCTGCCAGTCATAGAGAGTCACAGACTGGCACGGGGAAATCATCTCAGCTCTGATTTGAAACACAACAGTAGGTGGATGGAACAGGCACCGGTATCTGATCATCTGTGTGTGTTTGGTCTGGCGGGTAAAGGAAGAAGCAAAAGAGCCCACCGGCTTAACATCACATTCAAAAGACGCTCAAAAAAGGGGAAGGGAAAAACGTGCACGGCGCTCGTCTATTCTGTTCCACCATTTCAAGATGATATCTGCAAATCATAGACATAAAAACTAGCATGCAAAGAGTGTACAAACGAAAAACAACAACCCACTGTGCGTGCGCGCATCCTTAGCTTACAAACCCCACAGGACTGATTATGCAAATCGTTTTGACCTAGCCGCAGGGTAAAAAAAGAACAGAAAAAGACAAAAACAGCCCTGTGTTCCTTGCCCTCCATCTCACATCTCTTTGTTCTGCGGCTTTGGTCATGAGACAGGAAGCAGTTGTGTTACCAGGAAGTAGAGCTTCCTCCGCACCGCAACGACACCTCTATTAATAGAAAAGTCTATCCTAATAATAATATCAAAGTTACATAGCCTACTTTTTAAACTAGTTAAGTGGATATGCTTTGTATATATTCTGATCACACGAAAGAGATAGCTCGCCTTCCTACCCCAGCTTAAAGGCGTCGTGTCATAGCTTTTCAAATGTTCTTGTAGCCAAGGCACAATTCCTCCATGATAGTAAAAGGTTGCTAGTTCGATCCCCAGCTCCTCCTAGCTGAGTGTTGATGTGTCCCTTAGCAAGACACTTAACCCTAACTGCTCCTGACGAGCTGGCTGTCGCCTTGCATGGTTGGACTCTGCCGTCGGTGTGTCAATGTGTGTATTGACCGATGTAAGTCGGTTTGGATAATAGCATCTGCTAAATGCCCTAATTGTAATTGTAGTGTTAACCCGCAATTAAAGAACCTTGTACACCCATAGTTAGCACGGAGATGCTTGGTAAATGCCGGCTGTGAGTGCACCAGGTCATGACCATTCGGGTGTAAATAAACACTTCAAATCCAGTTTTATTTACATCTCTTACCCCCACGTCTATTCTGCTGCCCACCTCGTTGTCTGTGGAAAGTAAACTTTCGCAACTTAAAAAAATAAGTGACCTTAAAGGTGTCTGGACACATGCCAGCTGTGCCATGACACAGGGGGCGACGTTTCACTTCCTGGACATCTGGGGTCCAATCGGCTGGTCCGATCGTGGGGCACATTTGGCAGACCGTGGCGAGGCGGTGGCGGTGGGAAGCGTCACGCTCCAGCGTGCGTGTGTGCGTGCGGCTGCAGGAGCAGGTGGAGACAACACCACAACAACAACAACCACTACCACCACCACCACACCCATCGCCTCGCTAAAAGGTCACCTGACCAAAAATAAACCCTGAAACCGGAAGAGGAGCGTTCACGGTCTGTTATTAGTCTCTACATTTAAACCAGAGACGTCTGCAGACATGTATGTGGTAGACAGGTGTAGCTGATCTCCTTCTACTGATGTTATTTGAATAGCTTTCAGAACCTCGTTGTTTTGATGATGATCTTAATGCTGAAATATCTTTCTCAAACAGAGACTTCCTGAAGCACCTTCAACCTTTGTGTTCTGGAAACACATGATCTTAGAATTCCTCGCACCGATGCCAGGCAGGGATTACGCTGGGGTTTTTGATTCGAGTCTCATTCGTCACACATCATACTACAGATGACGGAGAGATTCACAGGTTCAATCTCAGTGGGAGGTATAAGAATACAGAATATACAATCTGTTCCACTGCGGGGATGCCATAATCCTGGCGTGGGTTTCTGTGTGTAACCACACTAGTGGAGTCATATAATGATGCCTTGTCGATTACAGCTGTTGGCAAATAATTTGACAACTTGCTCCACTGAAGCAGCCTTGTTCTCCATGTGTGGGCGTCTTCGTACCGTGGAGGAGGAAGTAATCCACAGGCGTGCGCTTTAAACCCGCCTTGGCCTTCTCCGTTGTCCAATCCACCTCCAGCGCCTCCTTCAGGGAGCAAAAGCTGGCCGTCTGATTGGTCGCAGGGCAGGAAGGAAAGACAAGGAAAATTTGTCAGGAATGAAAGAATACTGCAGTGTGTAGTTGGAATGTAACTGTATGAAATGTAAATGCACTTTGTGCATCTGCTTGAGTGCTGTATAAGGTTTATTGCATTATTATTTCAGAAGCACGCACACACGCACACACACACACACACACACACACACACTACCTTTTTGACCATTGTGGTCTCGTTGGGGTCGACCTTGGCCTTCTTGGCTTTGGGTCCGTCGTTGGTGTCCCCGGAGGGCTTTACCATTTTGGGCTTCTCTCTACAGAGGTGGAGAGTTGGTGGAGGAAGGAAATTAAGGTGTAACGAGTTGGGCAACTCCTGCGTGAAAACTTAATGTTGGCAACAGAGCATGCATGATTAACCACTGCCTTTGACAGAGACTCTCATTGTTTACAGACTTTACATTGATCTTTCCCCCATTCCTTTGTTTATTGATACTTCAGATGAACTCTCCGCCAAGACGGGTTACTCAGAGCAATGCAAAAATTGTGACACACACACACACACACACACACACAAACACACACGGTTGAAGCAGACGGACTCACTCGACGTAGTTGTATTCCGGTCCGAGGTCCGAGAACATGTAACCGTAGTAACCGTACACGTTCCCGCAGAACACCTTGATGTTGTGTTTGGAGCAGAGCTGGTCCACGCGCACCATCAGGTCCCGAGAACAACACGTCAGACACACCTATAGGGACGGGTGGAGGGTTATTCGTCTGGCCTCCTGCTGTTTTCCCCCTTCCCCGTCAGAGCTTGGTCGCTGACCCCGGCTGTGACCCGCAGACACCTTTTCCCTGCCCTCATGCCCCTCCCTGCCTGGTTCCTTTCTCTGACCCCAACACCTGCCAAACACCTGTCTCTCATCCGTTCACTATACTTGAGTTTATCATCTGTTTAAGTGTATTCACCTTCACACAATTACGATTAGGGCATTTAGCAGACGCCTTTATCCAAAGCGACTTAAATCGGTTAATACACACGTTGACACACCGACGGCAGAGTCAACCATGCAAGGCGACAGCCAGCTCGTCAGGAGCACTTAGGGCTTAAGCACTTTAGTGTCTTGCTCAGGGACACATCGACACTCAGCTAGGAGGATTTGGGGATCGAACTAGCAACCTTTCGGTTACAAGACAACTGCTCTACCTCCTGAGCTAAGCCGACCCAGCTTATGCCAGACCTCTGTCTCTATCTCCCTTTCTGTTCTTAAGCAATTGATCAACAGAGCAACTGAGTGGTTGCCGGTATTATCATCAACAACAGTCCAACAACAGATCCCCGTCTCTGACCCCCACATTAAGTAGATTCAATGTATGCCCCTCAGACCATCAGTTCACGGGCCCATCTTGCCCAGGTATCACATCACACCCAGACAATTGTTCAACCTAGAGGGGGAGTAGGCGGTTTGTGAGTGGATTGATTTTAATAACAGTAAGTTAACCCAATAGGACCTAGTTCGTTAGACCTTTTAAGTATCAATAAGCTAATGATTGGAGGTAACCGAGAGCGCCGCCCTTGTTATGTGCTTTATTATACTGTGTTTTGCGATGAATTGAACACATTAATCATGGGAAGAATCATGGGAACAATGATGGGACTGAAGAAAATGGAAGAATAAGCAGAGAAGTTTGGTAACCAGAGAAGGACTCTGGTGATAGTTTTGGGTATCTTGCTTGAGCCCAGGAATAAAGTGTGACAACGTATTGACTCTGCTTTTGTTTTGGAAGAAAAGCATTTCGAAACTTTGAGCCTTTTATTTGTACAAACTTCCTCATTTGGCGAGCTAGCCAGGGGTCTAGAAGAGAACCACAAGGACCCCAGATTGTTTTGACGGCGGACAGAGTTGCCGATGACTTCCTGGTGATGACCCAACCCGATGGCTCCACTGATAACTCCTTACGACGAACAATAAGCCGTCATATGATCCACCATACACACATGTGGCCTGTTATCTCTTTAACAGGTCCTACCCCACTGTGTGGCAAAAAGCCATTCAACGGTCGTTATGGTTTGATAATTAACGTTAGATAATCATTTACCTTAATAACAATGAACCTAGAAGGGAGCAACAACAAAGAATATACAATTAAGAACAACCACAGGCATTAAGCGTGTGATTATCATTGTTAGATCACGCATCTGATTAAACATTTGAGAGAGAGACTAAAACTGAAGCGCCACCACTGAGACCAGCTTGTTTACCCAAGGTGCCGGGCCGGCCAAGGCGGTCGTACACCAGAGGGTGGGGCGGCTAGGCACAGACGATCATGATTGCTGAGACAACACCAACTTTTCCCATTGTCAACAAGGGCGCTTTGTAAGGGCGCTGGCTGTGTCTTATCCAACTGAGGCAGAGACCGCCCCAACAGCCGTGTGTGTCCTTTGATAAAGATGTACTAGGACGGTCAGGCTGACCCCACCTACAGTCAACAAACCTCATCAACATGGCCATGCGTGAACCATGTGCTAGGGCCGTGCCGGCGTCATCTTTGACTTGCATCATCTAGAGATGAGCTCAGAGCCCGCCCACACACACGGCTGCACTACACTTTACTTACATTAAGCGCTTTCAATCTAAGCTTATTTTCTTTCGTCCTTTCTTTCTTTTTTGTTGTTGAATGAATGTGGATGAGGACCAGGGGTGCCAGTTCACGTAAAATACGTTTTTGTGCTCTGAGGTCAACTGTGTTTGAGAGGAACTAGGGAACACACACACACACACACACACACACACACACACACACACACACACACACACACACACGCACGCACACACACACGCACGCCGGGTGCGGCTGTGTTCATGCCATATAATTGGGGGATGTGGTTTAACATATCGGATTGTTTCCTGAAAGAAGCAGACAAAGTGCGTGAACTGCTGAACTCACCTCGGTCAGTGCAGACCATCCTGGTAGACAACACGGCACCAACGCTCCTCATCATATCACACATTGTGTGTGCTAGTATGCAGCTTTTTATCCGCTGGGTTCATGAACGACTTGGTATTGTAAGTAAGTACCCAGATGGATAGCATGGCAACCTAGCGTCCTGTATACTTACAAGCACCCAGATGGTCTTTGTTTATCTGCTGCACATAATTGGGATACTTCTATAAAAATACTTTTTTTTTTTAGCAGACTCCAAAAGCTTCTTTGAACCTCGTCCATGTCCTGCTGGGACACACACACACACACACACACACACACACACACACACACACACACACACACACACACTGGGGCCTTCAATAATAAATTAAATAAATCTCTAATTTCCAGTTAAAACAGTCTCAGCCTGCTCCCCCCCCCCCCCCCCCCCCCCCTCCTCAAACCCTTTTCTCCCTCCTCACTCAATCCCAATCTCCCAAATGATCCCTTCCTCCCTCTTCTTCTCTCCCCCTCTGACTCGCTGCCTCCTCCAACCTTCCTTGTCTTCCTCCCTCTCTCGGACCCCCCCCCCCCCCCCCCCCCAGGCACGAGGGTTCGGATATCGTCGGTGCCGGCCAGACAGAGTAGCGGGGAAGAAACTTGGGCATTGCAACCCTTTCAACAGATTTCAAACCCAAGCTAGCGCTGCTTTCATGTGTTCCCGAGCCAGACACCGTGCTAGTCACAGCCAGACAGCCAGGCTGTCTGCTTTCCAATACTCGTTTTTCTCTGCTTACCCTTTGTTAGCTTTCCATATAAAGTAATAGTGGTGTGGAAACTTATAAAGTTGTCTTCTTGTAGGTTCTTATAAGATATGATCTGTTATGAGTGTGAAGACCACACGTTGAAATAATACAATGGTGCTGATCAAATTGAATTGGGAGAGGCAATTATGAGGACAAATATTAATGACATTCATGTATTTTTGGTACATGAATGTCAGTAGTGATGCCCCATTTGGAGGCCGATATTAACAAACAAAATAGTACTTTACTAATCTACTAATATTATCTACTAATACTAAGTTGAATAATTAAAAGAAAAAAGATCCCTGCTGTTGCACAAGCAATGTTTGAACCACATCACCAATGTATGAACACAAAACAAGTACAGTGATTATTTTCCAACTAGATTGTGTACACCAGGCACTTAAGCAAACAACATAGATTAAACAGTGCGATAAGGGCACCACCTAGTGGTCATATTACATATTGCAAAGATAAGTATGGAGGTTTTCAAAAGCCTGTTAGAAATAGCTATATCCTAAATTACTCGAAATACTGGTACCACTGGTATCCTGATATACCAAAGATACTGCCTATAGCCACACATTTGATAAGCTTGTTCTCCCTAGCCGCCAAAATATGCATATGTTACCTCACAATTTACAACCCCACCATTCTGAACTTGGTCGATTGGCTTGTTTACAATGTGGAGTAGACACAGCCCCTACCCCCACCCTCAAATAGAACATGAGGTAGGATCCCAGCAAGGGGGATAAACTGACCGCATCAAACTGTAGGAAGAAGTCGTCGGGTTGGTCTTCAGCCCTCTCTGCCTGGGCTCGGACCTCCACCATCGGATTGAGGTACTGAGCGCGCTCCAGAGACGCCTGGGCTCGGTTCTCCCCCTGGGCCGTCACAGGAACCAGGAACTGGGCCCTGCACGACTCCTGGGACACCTGGGAGGAGGTAGGGGGATGGGGGAAGGTGGTACTGTCAGACCACTTTCGTAATTATCTTAGAAAGGGATAATACAAGTATTCATTACCAATCTGTGAATAACTACGTGAGTATGTCCATATCAATTATATAATTGAGGGAAAGATGGTGGTGGGCTACTTTGTTACTTCGCATAAAATACATTTTCAGATGTCGTTCAATAGTAAAACAGCACATAGTGTATGTGACCATCTGTGTGTAATATACCTTTTCATGATCCAGCATCGTGAGTCCCTTCACTCCAGCCAGAATCAGATTCTTGGCCACTTCCGCCCCGAGACCACCTAAGCCCACAAGTAGCACTCGAGACCCCCGCAGTCTGGAGTAAAAAAATCACAGCAAACTTGTTAACCCCAAACTGGCTGATAAAGTAACAAAACACAAGTTAACAAGATCTAAAGATTGAGATTATTGAGCGTTAACACGTAAACAAAGAGGCACATAAAATAAGATGGGCATAGGATAAAAATATAAATTAAGGAAATGCATTACATGTATGAAAGGCAAGGTTGAATACGTTGAACCTCGATTTTATTGTTTCATTTCTTATATCAGTATAATATTTAAAGCTTTAATGAATAGTTGTGGATACTTTTTAAAACCGCTAGGATCCGATGGGAGGCTCAATGTTATTCACTGTTAGCATTTCAATCGTTACCTCTTTTGTGCATCTAGTCCCCATAGCCGGATCTGTCGATCGTACTGGGCAGCCTCTTCCTCGCTAATAATCGGGTCCTCCTTCGCAATCATATCAATCATTTCAGATTGTAAAACAGTTAATAATTTATGGATAATATAGGAGATTGTATATCTATTACGGTAGTTTGAATTGATGCTAAAATCCCGCTGACTTTCGGACGCTGAATGATGACGCACTGAGAGGAGCAGAAGGGCCTAGTAATCTCGCGTTGACTCCTTTATCTCGCGTCTCTTTATTCCACTGGCAGCTGCCTTTGGCTATTTGATTCCATTCAATTTCAAGTAAAATATGTATCTCAATCAAAAATGTGCAGTAACAATTTGGCCATATGGTCATGCCTCGTTAAAATATTCTGCATTACTTGACCACGATCAGGCTGTTAGTGGGTTTTATTATGTATTTTTGTTTCAATATCTTTTGGTTTTGTTTCAAGCATTTTTGTAAATGATAGGCAGGCAGTCTGTGAAACACTTATGTCCACACACCGTTCCTTAAAAAAATTAAAGGCCATTGGTTCACCCACACTTAATGAGTAGTAGGGGGGTTGTAAGTGAACCTGTGCAGTACTTCTGCACGCGTTGTCAATCTCAGTCACCCTCTTGGAAAATAAATAAATATATACCGGTTCACTGCAGAAAGTGCCATGTCTCTACTTGAACTGTACAAGCTCTTAAACAAGCAGCGGCATAAGTCAGAATGAAAACTCAAGTTGTGACATAATATTGGCCAGAGGGGTGATGGGATGGGCTCATTACCTAAGGCATGGCCAGGGATTATACAAATCAATGTACAAAACAAACTTATTTTTTTATTGTGTCTATAAAGTACATAATCATACTAACTCATCCCGACCACTGTTCACGTTGCTACATGTAGGAATGAACTATGTATTTCAGTCATGATTTTCGGCTCAATCGGCTCAACTCGACCATTTCCGTAACGGGTTCGATGACGCATAATACGGCATGACGCCATCCTCGTTTAAATCCGCCTCTTTTCTCTCCGGGAAGACGACCAGCCATTTTAAGTCAATGAGTCTTCAATTCACAACGCTACTGTAGGACGGACAGCGTCAGGACCCAATTTCATCAAAATTTACCTTACAACTGTTAGTGGAGAATTGACTACTATGAACTTAAAACGCTCCTTAAGCCAAATAACCAGTAGATCCAAGTGAAGTGACGCATAAGCCAGTAGAATCCAGTCGAGTTGTAATTTTTGCACCTCCATGTAGCTAGAGGAAATGGCTGTGGAAAGCATGACTGTCCATCCAAACTCCCCAACTACCAACCACGAACACAACAGTCTCCTGACTGACGAAAGGTCGAGTAATTCTACAATCATTTAAATGAAATTATTTATTTAATCCTGTGCTTCTAGACAAAAGCCCGGGCTTTTATTTTTACTTTTTTCTTTCAAAAGGGATTAAACTCGCCTTTTCTGGGAGCAAGTACAAAGGTAACGAACGCCATGTTGACAGGACAACGACAACTGGGAGGTTAAAAAGAAACATCGTCCCGCTGTTTTATAAACGTTACCACAATCAGCGATCAATCGACGCAGACCCACTCGTTGGAAAGAAAATGCGAAGTCGAACAAATTGATCAAGCAAAGTGTCACCCAACATATTAGGAAAACGAACGAATACAAGAGCCTCTTGTGGATTACCTGCAAACGTTATATTTTTTTTAAAGTCAGAATTAATCATCTAACTTTAACTTAAATTCTCAGTTTGATGCGGGCGATGCCATAGTTAAGAGAATGGCACAGGTGTACTTTTCTTGAGTGATTGTCCATGGTTAAACGTGGGCCTATTTCATAGCTAACGTAAATTAGCACATTTAGCCTGTTCGCCATTACACGGCTGGTAGTGGAGGCGCTAGGCTAATGCTACATGTCACGAATATGCTGCTGATCAATGTCATTGTTATTAGTTCGCTCGGTTAAGTTCACTTCACAGCTCAATATCACACTGATCAGTTAATGCAGTTACAAACGACAAACACTTTAACAGTTAAATACTGAAAGGTATTTATTTTAACTATTAACATTGTGGTTCGTAACCGTTTCACTGCGCACTTCGCATTGAATGTCGTCGCCACCGTTACAACCGACTTATTTATCATGGAATAATTGCGTTTTTGGTTACAAATACATATTTGATTAAATGTTTGGGCATAGCCGGTGGCTTCTTAAAATATAAAATACTAGTTTGATTTGAAAAACATAACGTTTGCTCATGTCAAGTTTAACATATGTTGTTTTTATTCACAGTCGTACCTTCACTTACTACTCCCAAACAACCACACAAGTCCCTGAAATGTGTAAAACGTTTGCAAAGCATCACAAAAGTACAGCAAACGTCTCCCTTTCCACATTCCCCAGTTGGCAAATCCGTTCCCTGACCCCACTATCTAATAATACACTTTCTAGTCCCCCAAAATACCACGAAATAGTGTCCCTAAAACTTGAGGAAACCTTTGTTATAGTTTTGAGGGAAAAAAAATATGAAGAGACCTCTCACAGTAAGTATTCCCCATCATTTTCATTATGGCCCTTTGCTTGTAGAATCATGTAATAAGGACATAATCATCCCACATTGCATGGTAACTATTATTGGCAAAGTTTGTATTGATCATGGATATTCTCATTGTTATCGGGATTGTAATGGATCTTTTCAAACTTGCAAAGTATGTGTTCAGACACGTTGGCGTTTACAAAATCATAGAATACCAACAGATTTTTTTTTTCAAAATGAGTAGCAGTATGGTTTTACCACCATATTGATTTGGTATACCATCACTTTATTTTTAACCAAGTTTGTCTTGTGTTAACAGTTTTTTGGGGTTTAGAAATGGATCACTTAGTTGGCAAAACGCATATTCCACCCAACTGTCGTTAGCATGGTTAATATTGTTGTGTATGGCTTAGCATAGCCAATCAAGACTTGTGTGGCTCTAGTGTCTTGCACAACCAAAGGGTCAGTCCATAAGTTATAGGGGTGATTTAGCCCGAGGTCAGCTATGTCAGACTTTGTTTTGTAGAGAGACCAAGGCAACCACTCCCATTCTTCTGTGCCCTCCTTCCCAGTAGCTTGGCTCTTGTGCTTTGGCAGACAGCCCCAATTCACCATTATTAGAAACTTTCTGGTATAAAGTGAAAAGCAAGCCCAGGTTGATACATCTTTGGCAAGGTAACATTGTGTGTGAAAGATGTAAAATAGTCTTCTAACTTAGGCCACAAGTAATGCTAGCACAACGAATTTGCTTACTGTGTCTTGATTGTATTTGTTCCAAAACGAGTTGTTGATGAGGCATTAAAGACAGCCACATAACTAGTTAAATTGTTGTCGTTGGTGGTTGTTGGAACAGATGATGCAAGAAATGGTTAACTGCTTCATAGTAGAACGTACTTCTTAGGCAACTTGGGCAGAATCTTTTCAAATAGCAAAACATAAATCAAATGTTGGTATAGGACTTAAGACTTTGGTTTGTAATAATATGAGTCACTAGCTATAAATAAGGGAGAGTTTAAAGGTACATTTTAATATTTTGTATTGTCAACATGTTTGAACGCTGTCTGCTAAATAGGTAGAGGAATGTACAGAGATTCCTGTCCCCATTTGGTCTCACCACAGTAGATTTAAATCAATTGTCCCTCGTTAAACTGTTACAGAAATCAGCCGTACAGTTATGGCCTAACTATATTCTCCCCCAGTTCTAACGCTGTGTTAAAGATAGTTTGAGCTGAGAGCGATACAGCTGACACGGGGGGACATTGCAGTAGGTTTCCCCTCTGCCAACTCTGCGTTCTTACACAGGCAACGGGCCAGTGTACTCTACCAGAGTACACCGCCTATCTGTGTTTGAATAGCCTGATACTGTGAGGCAAAGAGCCATGGCAGGCCAGAGAACAGGAGGCCATTGACAAAGTACCATGGACGTGGCTAATCTTCATGTGTTGCTGTCAGCATAGCTTGACTTTTTGGATGGTGGACTTCTGAATGTGTGTTGGGGGGGGGGGGGGGGGGGGGGATATAAATGATTTATGGCTTGGCGTTTTAAGTAAATCTTAGTAGCACAAGTGTTTTTCGCTACACAGTGTGGACGTATATTGGCTGTAAAAGGCATAAATACATGATTGGATCTTCTTTTAGTGCTGTCAGGGTAGAGTGCGGGCAGTTATTGCGTCAATTGTTTTATTCTTTGTGGCATGTCAAGCGATAGTGTCTTTGCAACCTATAAACCATCCATTCAGATTCCATAATTTAATTGGAAGTATTTCTTCGGTCATGTGCTGTTTCTTATTCCCCTCCCTTCCACAATTCCTCAAACCTCCAACCCCTGGTCTTTCCTTCATCCTGGTTCCCCCCCTAGCCAGACACCCGCCCCGTCCTCCATGATGAGGTTCAGGCTAAGCATTGATCATTGTGTCCAGCGGGACACATTCAATCAGGATCATGTGATTCAGCACTCCTGTGACTCCACTTTGAATGCTGTATCAGAAGTCAGTGTTGTGTTCCCTGATTACACTAACTGGTTGCAAAGGGAGTCTTGGGTAACGCCATTGCGAAAAAAATGTAAAACCATGAATCATATATATTTTTTTAACACTTTGAGTACATCGGTTTGTCCCTATGTTTAAATATCTAAGCTGTTAGTTTATCAGGCACGTGGCCATTTGCTCACCGAGAATGAAGCCACTGCTGAATCAGCATTTAAGCATAACAAGATAACCCTTTCAATGGCCCAGAAATCCACTTATACAAATTAATCTGTTAATTAATTCTAATCTGCAGTGATTATCTATCAAAGTGTGATTTAAGGAATCAATTATACCAATTGTATTAATCTTAACTGAATATTACTGATGTTAAAAGCTGACTAATAATGGAACATTGTCGAGGTCACCAATATCCCCGGTGTGTTGAACATCAACAGGCGTTCGTTATCATTTTATAGCAAATGTTCCTCTGAAAGAGAGAACTAATATTATCACTTAACATAACATGTTTTTATGTATATCCAACGTATATCATTAAGTATACCTCAGCCCTTGTGTGTGTCGTGTCATAAATCATGTTCTCTTAACGTCTACAAACACAAATCCGATGCTGACCGGCTTGTGTTCTCTCTGCAGACGGGAGGATGGCGAGCTGGAGGAGGGGGAGCTGGAGGACGACGTTGGTGAGGTGGAGGAGGAGGAGGGGAGTGTAGAGACCCAGGTGGCCTCCGGGGCAGGTGGCGAGGGAGGAGACGAGGCAGATGGAGGCGTTGGAGGAGGAGGAGGAGGAGGAGGAGGTGGTGGTGCTGGAGCAGGAGGCGCTGGCGGGGGCGGGACAGAGCCCGGCGGAGAAGGAGGCGCGGAGAAGCTGCGAGGCAGCCGGGAGCGCCACGCCAGCACGGGCTCGGACGAGGAGCGCTCCCACCGCCGCAAGCGCAAGAGGAAGAAAGAGAAGGAGCGGGAGCGGGAGAAGGAGAAGAGGAGGGCCAAGAAGAGGCGCAAATCCAAGCACAAAGTAAGAGGGCCCGACGCCTTGACAGGCAGGGATGTGGTACACCGCTAAGGAAACAAAGATTCAGATCTCTTCCTCTAGTTGAGCTGCTGTTATCATCTAAACGAGGCTCGAACTGTATTGCTCGTTTCAGTTGTAGCTGTTCGTTTAGAATGCCTGATCACAAAGTCATTCGTCCAGCGGTGTTTAAATATCGCTGTCTGTCTGTCTCTCGCCCAGCGTCACCCGTCCTCTGATGACGACCACTCCGACTTCAGCGACGACTCTGACTACAGTCCCAGCGAGAAGAGGACGAAGTACCGGGAGTATAGCCCCCAGTACCCCCCTGCTGTGAGTCCCCAACAACGGCTTTAAAGTCACAATCACACTCCCTCAAACACTCCTTCACCTCAAGGAGGAGACTGGCAGGGAACTGTCGCTGTGCGAGTTCATTTTGGTGCTTCGCAGCCCCAAGTTACACACTCATAAGCCCGACTATCAGCATGTACCATGGTTTTTAATTTTTTTGTAATCCTAACTTTACCGCACCCGAATGACGCCGACCTCTCTGTTCTCTCCAGGCGCACGACGTCTACAGCGGCCCCAAGAAGGGCAACTACATGAAGATGGACAAGCAGAACTACGGCGGCTACGACGAATACCAGGAGGAGAACTTTGAGGGTGAGGAGGACCAGGAGAATCCAGAGGAAGAGTACAACGATGACTTTGCCAAGGAGCTCAACCAGTACCGCAAGGCCAAGGAGGTGGGAGGGGGGCCAGGAAACCGCGGAGGGCGAGGTAAGGCCCTGTTAGAGCTAAAAATAAGAACGGTTATCAAATGCTATGCACTATTGTGTCTAAAACCTTAGACCCCCACTGGTCTCATCTGATCTTCTGGATTCACATGAGACACAAGCTTCAGGATTTAACATTTTCTAATCATAACCAAAAGGGTGAGATGCGTATGAGGGCCAGTGGGTTTGAGTTGCCTTAGGAGAATGCAATGGCTAAGTGCCAGAAGTTAGCCATAGCATTCTCCTTGGCATCTCAAGGCCAGTGAGCTTGATCTGCCTAAGGAGAATGCTATGGCTACATGCCACAGGTTAGCAAGCTGGTCTTTACCCAAGGGTTAAGGGAGGACAAGTGAATTCTGGAGTCTCTGATTATTCTACATTCAAAAATAACTCATTAATCCACCACTCCTTGTTTCTCTCTCTCTCTCTCTCTGTCTCTGTCTCTGTCTCTGTCTCTCTGTCTCTCTCCTCCCCCCCCCCCCCCCAGGAGGCAAAGGTCGGATGAAGAACCAGCGAGGTCGCGGAGGGATGAGGGGAGGTAGAAGAGGGAGAGGAGGAAGTAGAGGAAGGGGGGGTCGTGGGGGAGGAGGAGGAGGAGGGGGAGGAGGAGGAGGAGGAGGAGGAGGAGGAGGGGGAGGAGGGGGAGGAGGAGGAGGAGGAGGAGGAGGAGGAGGAAAGATGGGGGGAGACAACGACCACATCGATGGCTACGGAGGGGAAGGCGAGATGGAGGTGAGGCCCTCAGTAAGCACATAGTCTAATCCCTAACACATGTTGTTCAGCACATAAAGGCTCTTCAATCGGTACATGCGTGTTGATTGTGGAACTACCTGTAAAAAGTGCTGTGTTTATTTTTTCAGCAGTATGGCGAGGATGACTATGATAACATGGGAGAGGAGGACTATGATGATTACTCTAAGGAGCAAGGCCACTACCGCAAGTCCAAAGACCGTGGTGGCAGAGGTCAGTTAGAAAACGTGTTGTAAAAAAACGACCTTTAACGGCTAGTCACACTCGCACCTGGTGTTTTGATTTGTCACCTTTAATAACGAGGCATCAGTTAAATATTCAAACTTGTAACTGTCTTTCTTTCCTCTCTCTGTCTGTTTGTCTGTCTGTCCTAGGAGGCAAAGGGGGCCGTGGGCGGGGCCGGGGTAAAGGGGGGCGTGGCATGAATCGAGGCAAGGGGAGGAACCGAGGGAGAGGAGGGAGAGTAGACCAGATGAACGACGAAGACAACAATGGAGACATGGACAATGGGGTAAAGAGCAATGCATGAGATGTGTGTTAATTATTATCATTAAGTCGGTATATCGGTCAATAGATCCTGTGATTGGTCTCGTTCACTGACCCCCCCCCTTGATGAAGTCATGGTTTCCTGGAATCCTCCTCCTCATCACCGTATACTGTTTCTTTCCCTCAATCGTGTGTGTGTGTGTGTACGTTAGGATGACGGAGGTGTAGGAGGAGGAGGAGGAGCAGGGAGGAGGAACCCTGGGGACAAGCACCCTGATAAGAAGGGGAAGGCCATCTGCAAGTACTACATCGAAGGCCGCTGCACCTGGGTGAGTCTCTCTCTCTCGGTCTCCCTTTCTCTGTCTGTCTCTCTGTGTGCTCCCTATTGACCTGTATCGGAAGTCACTACGTTTATTTGGATAACGGCTGCTGAGTGACTCAATGGTAAATACACCTGAACCTGTTGTAACTCTTGTTGTAATTATCACCGTTGACCACCAGGGGGACCACTGTAACTTCAGCCATGACATCGAGCTGCCCAAGAAGAAGGAGCTTTGCAAGTTCTACATCACTGGCTTCTGTGCTCGGGCCGAGCACTGTCCCTACATGCATGATATCCTTTACCGTTCTGTGTGTCCCCATACGTACGCAGGTAGTTATTTAAACGGTCCTGAGTGCAGGGAAATCTAGTTGTTAGGAGTGTTCAAGTCCCAACTGAGAGGTTTTGGGTTCAAACCCCAACACCCTCAGTCTACCTTTAAGCCTCTTTGGCAAGCATCCTAAAATACCCTGCGAGTCGCTTTGGATAAAAACTGCCAAGTTACAATTTAATTAGAGCTGTCAAGCGATTAAAATATTTAATCGTGATTAATCGCATTAATGTCATAGTTAACTCTAATTAATCGCGATTAATCGCAAATTCTTTTTCTATGCTAAATACCCCTTGATTTTTTTTGTCCCATAATTCTTCTCATTTTAATTCTCTTATCAACATGGTGAAGTGCATCGGCTTGCCTTGTGCAAATGATTTTTTATTGATAACAACATTGGCATATACACTGATCAAAACAGGACGATACAAAAAAAGAGCCTATAGTGCAATTAAACGACTGCTTTGAACAAATGTCATTTCAACATAGTCAGGCTACTGCTTCTTTGTTTTGAGCCAAAGAATTTATTTTATTTTATTTTTTTTTTATAAAATAATTGCGTTAATCGCGCGATAAAAAAATTAACGCCGTTAAATTTGGTTTGCGTTAACGTCGTTAATAACGCGTTTAACTGACAGCTCTAAATTTAATCGTAGTATTTGATACAATTATAATGAATATTTGGGATCAAATGGGTGTAGTACTTCAAACAGCAAACCTTTATTCATGACTTTGAGATGACCTGTACATCCACTGTGTGAGAGATGACCCTTGACCTTCTGGATCACGTGACTTCCCGTGCAAGCTGTTCCACACCACGGGGAATTGTGTCAACGGAGACGAGTGCATGTTCTCCCACGACGCCCTCAACGACGACACCCAGGACCTGCTCAACAAGGTGGGTGCCCCACCCTAGACCTGGTCCTCCTTGGAGCTCACTAGCGCTTAGCTAATGCTATATATCATTTGTAATTCCCTGAGATTAAGCACACTCATAACATTAATTAAATCCCACATGTACACGACCAGTAGTAAGAATATAAAACAGATGAAAAGATAGTTTCTACAAGTAATACTAAAAGGTCTAACATACACAGTATAATAGTAGTAGTCCATGAATTTCATCCTAAGGCTAGGAAATGCTTTTTTGCAGTATTTAATTGTAGTTATTTGGGATTCAAATTGGTCTTAAACGCATCACACATCACTTAACCTGAGCAGGGAGAGAGCTCTTAAAGATGATGGGCACCAGGGTTTGGTGGGCTCTGCCTCTGTCCTGAGCGTGTCCCTCCTCCCTCCAGATGCTGGCTGAGGATGCCGAGGCCGGTATGGAGGATGAGAAGGAGGTGGAGGAGTTGAAGAAGCAGGGCATCAACCCGCTCCCCAAACCCCCACCAGGAGTAGGCCTCCTCCCGACCCCTCCCCGGCCCGGGCCCCTGGACACCGGCAACGGGCCCGGAGACTTCGGGGGGCCGATGGGGGGTGATTTCGGACCCCCGCCGCCCGGACCCAACCAGGGCCCTATGCTCAACAAGGCTCCCCCAATGCAAGGGCCCATGACTGGGCCCAACTCCATTCCGCTCCCCCCGCCTTGCTCCGAAGGAGGACCCTACCAAGGGGGTCCTCCGAACCCAAACGGACCACCTCCCCCCGTGGGCCCTCCGCCTCCTTGTGGAGGTGGAGGTGGTGGCGGCGGCGGTGGTGGTGGAGGTGGAGGCTGTGGACGGATTCCCTCGTTGTTTGAGATTAAAGTTCAGCCGACAGGACAACTGGCTCACAAACTGGCTACAAGGTAAATAAAGTGATTTTTCTGTCGCCAAATTGTAACCCGTATAGTTTGCCCGTATAGTCATCTCAACATGAGCTTACACATCCTTAGAGCACCTCTGAACTGAGTAGACTCCCTAAAGGATCCTGTTGTACTTTTGTATAACGGGGTCATCGAGTATAGTACATGGGAATTGCAAGTCAATTTTGAGTATGTTTACTTAACACGCCCTATTCAAGAGGCACAAGCACAGTTAAAGATGAATAATGGGGTAGGGATGGGCGATTCATCGAATTTTGATAGCGATTTCGATTTTAGCGTCAAACGATCACATAATTAACGTAATCAAGTTTTCCGTTCTCAATTACAACGTTTTTTTGTCAATTACAACATGTTTTCGAACTCAAAAATAATCGTTTGAATAATCGTGATTTCAAAATGAAATAATCGGGTTTATGATTTTGAGCCCTATAATGAGGTTCTGTTATTTAGCCTCGGTCATTAAACCACCTCATGTAACTGTATTCATAGCCTGCCTCACTCCTGTCCCCCCCCCACCCCCAGGAGTCAGACCCCCAGCACCACGCAGGGCCAGACCGGGACCACCTCCTCCCAAGGGGCCCCCGGCGACGCCCCGGTCCGCTTCCCCGGCCCCCCTGGCATGATGTCCCCGGACATGACCCAGGGGCCTCCTCCCAACATGCCTCCCGGCGGGCCCCCCATGATGGGGCCCTTCGGGCCGGGCGATGGGGGCCCTCACGGAGGCATGATGCCCCTGGGACCCCCACCCAACTTCTTTGAGAACTTCTTCAACCAGCAGCAGCAGCAGCAGCAGCAGCAGCAGCAGCAGCAGGGCATGCAGATGGAAGGCGTGGTGGAGGAAGGTAAACAGCATTCACTGAACCCATGACGTATATCTAAGTACAGCATTGACTGTTTGGTGGAGTTCGTACTCCATCAATGTCCGAAACGCCGTCAACAGGCCTGTCCCCGTAAAGTGAGAGGCCCTGCCGGGGGGGTGTACAGTAGGGCTGTCAAAATTGCTCAAAAATGACATTCGAATGTTTGTTTGGAAAAAAATCACGAATTCAAACTATTCGAATATCTGGTTGCCTATTTTACGCAGTTGCCGTCAATATGTCAATAATGCGACAAAACCATGGTTCAAATTAGTGGGATATATATATATCCTCTAAACAGCCCAGTAACGTGGAGGCCTAATCATGAAAAGCCACAGCTTTGTATCGCTTGCATTTCACCACCACACCAGCAAGCGCGCAAACTATAGTAATCTGAAGAAGACGCCCGCTTCTGAATGTTACAAAGTATGCTAGTGGTAACGTTCCTTGCTTTGCTTACCATTTATCGAGAAGGCCTATTAAAATCGATAAAGAAAAAAATGCATGTCGCCTACGTCTTCCACCATGCCAGCGAAAGGGCCAGCACTACGCACCGTTCGGATTCATGAAAAAAAAGCTGTCTCGGACTTTGCCGAGAACATTGCGTTATAGCAGCTTTCACCAGCCAGACTACTAGCTCCCTGAACTCTACTTCGGATGCTTATTGAATGGCATAGCCGAGCTGGAATGCCTATATCCAAGTACGGAAACCCCGAGGGGATAAAATACATTCGCCCTTCACAATACTAGTCTGTTACACTTGTACCGCGGGAGTGTTTTTTCACATTCGAATATTATGAGGGACATCGCGAACAGACAGAGGCTCATTCACAAAGCAGATAGAGGCGCTTGTACCGCGGGAGTGTTTTTTCACATTTGAATATTAATTTTCACGTTCGAATTTGCGTTTTTGGATACATTTCGAACGAATATTCGAACTTCGAATATTCATTGACAGCCCTAGTGTACAGTAATTGGTCACCCGCTTGGCTACATAGCCAGTAGGGAAATGGACTCCGCCTTATATATCAGCGTGACTTAATGGAGGGAGGTGGATACAATGAAATGCGTACAACTGCAAGGGGTTTCATAGAAACCGTTCTGGGATGATCCGTGAGTGGATTACAGATTTCTGTTGATCACTTAAATTAAGCAAAGAAATTAAATGTCTAGAAGAATGAAACGATTATAGGTCAATCCCAAAACAACATGTTGCAGTGTTCTCCAGGTCTCTGGGTTCTCCTGGGCTCTGTGTTCTGATCTGGGTTCTCCAGGGCTCTGGGTTCTCCTGGGCTCTGTGTTCTGCTCTGGGTTCTCCAGGGCTCTGGGTTCTCCAGGGCTCTGTGTTCTCCAGGGCTCTGGGTTCTCCAGGGCTCTGGGTTCTCCGGGGCTCTGGGTTCTGCTCTGGGTTCTCCAGGGCTCTGGGTTCTCCCGGGCTCTGGGTTCTAGACCGGTGTGTGATCCCACGGCTACTGTCCAGCTCAGGCCGTATTTATGAACCAGTGAACCTTTGAGCCCTGACGCTTCTCTCTGGTTGCTAGGAGACAACTTCCAGGGCCCCCCGCCAACGGGAGGAGGCGGACCCAAGAAGTTCGGCGACCACTCGGGAGGCCCCGACGGCCCGCCAAACAGCGGCTCGGCCAATCACGGAGGCATGTCGGTGCCTGACTTCCTGCCCCCGGCCCAGCGCGTCCTGTTCATGAGGATCCAGCAGAAGCAGCAGGAGGAGGAGGAGAGGGCCCGGCGCCTGGCCGAGGGCGGGCAGGACAAGGGCCGCGACATGGAGGGTACACACACACACACACACACAACACACACACACACACACACACACACACACACACACACACACACACACACACACACACACACACACACACACACACACACACACACACACACACACACACACACACACACACACACACACACACACGTTACTGTTAATTTAGGGGCATGCGGCTCATGGAGGCAGTGTTCATTTCGTTAACGAAAAATATGACAAATTTATTTTTCGTCAACAACCTTTTTTCCATGACTTAGACGAGTCGTTCACGAGCTAAAATTAGATCTTTGATGATAAAACTATGACGAAATCTAGGTTTAGTTTCCGTTTTCGTTGACGTGACAGGACTAAAATGTTAGTGGTGTGCTATTTGGCCATTCAAAATGCATTACCCTCCCGTAGGGCTGCACGATATGAGCAAAATATGATATCCCGATATTTTTTGGCTGAATGGCGATATACGATATATATCTCGATATTTTCTATAGAGTGGGTTAGATGTTTTTTTTCTAAGTCAAAAGCCACATGTGAGATGTTGCAAGCACTTTTATTAAAACATAGGTCAGTATGACTGCAACATGTGATTTTGTATCGTTATTTTCAACAGAATTGAATGAACATGTTAAAAAAAAGGGACGTTTTTCACCTTCTTCACAAAATAATCACCTATGCAAAACATTATAAAGCTGTAGGTTACACACATTAGCTACCAATAAGAGCATTGGCTTCGTCGCATTGTCCTGTGTACTACGGTGAGGGTTTCAGTGCGCCGTAACTTTAATCCCCCGCCCCCTCCCTTCTCCGTTCCATTTGGGAACATGTTTGGTTTCATTTCGCTTGTTTCGTATATTTTAATTAATTAATTAAGAGCGTCACCAGAGGGCGCCCCCAACACATATGCCCAGCGCCGGCCCTGGTTTCGGGGCAGAAGAAACTGTCGCGGCCGGTGATGCAGCAGCACAGCCACGGAGTATTACGCATTCCTTATACTGCACTTTGTACCGCTGCTGTAAATGGTGGAACAGATTTGTCGTGCTTCCACTTTTAGTCGCAACGGTTTTGCTACACTCTCTACAGATGACCTGCAGCTGCTGCTCATCTGTTTTTTTTTTTAAACCCGAACTATTTCCACATTATGGAGCCGTTGTTTCTCCTCTTTGAAACAATTTCGTCTCCCGCCGCCGTCTCGTTTTCTTTACGGGTATCATCCATGCTTGTTGTTTTGTGAGGGGGCGGCGGGGGCGGGAATAAGGCGTCTTTGCACACGGCACGTTCGGAAAGACAGAGTGGGAGGGGGAGGGGTCGCGCTCACAGTCTCCAAGGCAAGCGCTGTAGACGCTTGAGGGGGAAACTGACCATTTTAACGCATATCGATATAAACGATATTGTCAAATCTTGTATCCCCGTGGAAATTATATCGATATATCGTACATAGCCGATATATCCTGCAGCCCTACCCTCCCGTCAGGTTGTTATGCAACGGAAACATTGTTCACTCCTCCAGTAAATAGGACGGAGCTACGACTTGGCAACGGGAGGCATAGTCTGCTCAGCTATGAGCCAGAGAGCTATCGTTACGTTATGCATTGTACATAGTCATAATTTGAAATTAGTCAGCCATATATCAGGGGTTAGCCTATTTAAATTAGTTTAAAAAGATAAAACATTTTGACTAAAAGTAATGACTAAAAGTTGACTAAAATATAAGGACTTTTGGTTGACTAAAACTAGACTAAAACTAAGAAGGAAAACAATGACTAAAATGTGACTAAAACTAATACAAATTTTTGTCTTAAGACCAAGACTAAATCTAAAATAGCTGACAAAATGAACACTGCATGGAGTGAGTGGTACACACACACACACACACACACACACACACACACGTTTCTGTTAACTCTCCTGGGTCAGGTGGGTCAAGGGGCACCGGGTTAACTAGTAGGATCCTACTGACCGAGCTCCCTCCTGATTGGCCCCCCAGGTGACTCTGGGAACTGGTACTCCAGCGAGGACGAGGACGGGGGCAGCAGCGTCACCTCCATCCTGAAGACCCTCCGGCAGCAGACCAAGGCGCCCCCCAAGCCCGAGGGCCCGCCCAGCGACCCCCGCCTCCAGAAGGCCCCCGCCCCCGCCCCGCCGCTCGCTAGGCCCGCCGACCCCCGCCTGGCCCGGGACCCCCGCCTCACCCGAGCCCCCGAGCCCGTCCCGGAGCCCGCCCCCCCGGGGCCCCCGGCCGACCCCCGCCTGGCTCGGCTGGCCGGGCCCCCGGCGCCCCCCCCCCGCCGTCCCCAAAGCCGAGCCCCCCCTGGTCTACAAGCCCCCACCTCTGCCCACCCTGGCGGTGGAGGAGGAGGAGGCGGAGAGGGTGCTCCGGGACAAGCCGGTGCCCATCCCCCTGGACCCCCTGATGGGCATGGCCCTGCGGGACCCCCGCTCCCAGCTGCAGCAGTTCAGCCACATCAAGAAGGACATCGTGCTCCACCTGCCGGCCTTCGCCCGGACCGTGGCCTGGTCCCCCGAGGACCTGCTCCCCCTGCCCGCCCCCAAGCCGGACCCCCTGCCCCTCCCGCCCGGCATCCCCCCGGTCCCCTCCCAGGACCCCCGGCTCTCCCGGGCGCCCCCGCCGAGCCACGCCCCCCCGCCCCCCTCCCTCCCCCACCCGCCCCCCTCTCTCCCCCCTCCCCCGGCGATGGAGGGCCCCGCCGGGCCCCCGCCCTCCTCGCTGCCCGACTTCGAGCTGCTGTCCCGCATCCTGAAGACGGTCAACTCCAGCCCCACGCACGTCCCCTCCGTGCCCCTGCTCCTCACGCCGCCCCCCCCGCCGCTGTCGCTCCTGGGCCCCCCTCCCCCCCTCCTCCTCCCGCCGCCGGCGGACAAGCCGGTGGACCCGCGGACGAGTCGCAAGCCCCCCGCCGACCCGCGGCTGCTCGGCGACCCCCGCCTCCAGCCCCAGAAGTCTGCCTTGAAGCAGCCGTCGGACCCCCTCCCTCCCCCGCTCTCTGCCGCTCCCCCCGCACCTCCCCCCAGCTCCTCCTCCTCCTCCCCTGCCACCGCGCCCTACGACCCCCGCCTGCTGTCCGCCGGCGGGGCGGGGCGCGCTGTGGGCCCCGGGGCACCAGGGGGCGCCAGCGTCCTGAGTGGCATCAGCCTCTACGACCCGCGGACTAACAAGCCGGGCAGCCCCGGGCCCAGCAACGGTTCCACCAGCTCGCCAGCCCCCGCCCCCGCCGCCGCCGCCGCTGAGGCCAAGCCCAGCGACGCCCCGCCCCCCCAAACCCAAGCCCAAGGAGCCGCTGTTCGTCCGGAAGTCGGCGCTGGACCAGCCGGAGCCGGAGAAGAGCGGCGAGCAGGGCACCGACCGCTACAACAGCTACAACAGGCCCCGGCCCAAGCCTGCACCCTCGCCCAACGCCCAGGCCCAGGGAGGGCCCGCTTCCTCGGGGGCGGCGGCCGCCGGCGCCGGAGCCCCGGGCCCCGCCGGAGCGGCCCCGGAGCAGGGGCCGCCGGGCGTCCACAACCTGCCGGTGGCCACCCTGTTCAGCATGGTGAAGCAGGCGGGCAAGGCCGGCGGCACCGGGAGCCCGTTTGGCGGCAACAGCCCGGCGCAGGCCGAGCTGACGAAGGCGGAGCAGGACAACGCCTCGCTGAAGGACGTTTTCAAAGGCTTCGACCCCACCGCGTCCCCCTTCTGTCAGTGACCCCCCGCCCCCCTCCACTGTACGTTGACCTCTGAACCCGTCCGACTGTCCGGTCAACCCCGGAACATTGTTTTAAAAAAACAACAACATATGAACGCTGAGCACAACAGTGATGAGAAGAGGACTGACGAGTGCACTGAATCAAACTACTGGTCAACATGGACTCCACTAACGCACGCACACGACCGAACACACACACGCGCACGCACGCACATTTCTACAGTGTTGCAGATTGGATTCTATAAGAGACTTTGAGAGTTGGGTGGGAGGTTGGAAGCCAGATTTATATTTTAAAGGCAAAGATGTGTATAATTGAATGTATCTTCTTCAGCTATACAGAGCAACATGCCGTCTGTAGCCGTACTTCTCCGCTTCTCTGCTTATCCAGTTTGCCATCCTCCACTATATTTCTTTTCTGCGCTAGGGAGGGGTTACTGCACTGCTTTGACATTGTACAAGACCGCAAAAGTCCCAGAAACAGAAGCCATGTTGTCGATGTCTATTCATGTGTAATCACCGTTTATTTGCTCAACCAATCAAATGCATCGTTGGTTTCTGTTCTGTGTACTGCAGTAGAGAGAGAAATGACAGACTGATTAAATTCTATTCTTGGGTTTTCCACATTTTTCTTTTTAGTTTGTGCACGATTTGCATTTGTCGAGTTTACGAGTCCTCTTTGGTTTAGAGATTCCCAGTCTTCTCGTCATCTCTCGATGTTTTATTGAAGTCGGTTTTTCATTCGCAACTGTACAAAGGCAGCGAGTTTAGCAAACGCAATCAAACCTTTGACCTCAACGTAACGGCATCAGTGGGGACCGCTGGGCGTTCCTGTTGGCCAGACGTCAACGGCTGCGGTCCTTCTGATTGGCTCGTCGTCGGGCACGGCGGTCTACCTTTGTGATTGGGCTCAGCCTGCTGATGATTTGCTGCCCTCACACACAGCTGCCTCCTAGCTGTCTATCACATGACCTACGACCCCAAGGATAACATGGTCAATTTGGAAAACTAAACTTAAGGACTGTAGGGTTCTGTCGTCTTTGAGATGTGCGTTATTTTAATTTATTTTTTATACTCTTGAGGACGCCGGTGGGGTGGGGGGGGGGAGATACGCCTGATGGCATTTTGGGTCTGAATTGTTTTATATTCTAATATGTTATTAATAAAGTATAACCTGGTGGTCTCACAGCCTGGGAATATGTAAAGAGAGAATCAATTCCCGTGTATTGTTATTTTTTTAATTTGCCCTTCTGTATAAAGATTTAAAAGTGAACTAAATTCTATCGTCTCACCTTTGACTTTGAGAAAAGGCTTCTGGGAAGTGGAGGTATCTGCTTCTCGGGACATTACGTTTGTCTGTCCCTTCTTTTCTTCAGAGCTATGTTTGTTCATCAGTTTTTTTAATTTTGTAAATTAGATTTGTTTTCCTGCATTGTAAATGAGCTGTGTCGTGTCTTTGAGAGGCGTTTTCTAACCGTTCACTGTAGGGGAGGTTCTGAAAAATATTTAAATAAAGGCAGTACATGATCAACCAGATAACACCCAAGGCTGTTTTCCTCTTGCTTTACTAATAGTTTCATTAGTTTGTGTATAAGATTAAGACTTCATATCGTCTTGTGAAAATGAATATTCGTTCATGTCAATTATGGATTTGTATTGCACATATGGCATATTGTACGAATTAAAACCAACCAACCCTTTTTTCCAGACAGTAGCTGCCTCATCATGGCCACCACACCTTGTAAATGTTCTTTGTGGTTTACGAGAAAGAATACTTTTTTATTCCCATGTCATGAAAAGACACTTATTTGCTGCAAGAATCTGCCTGCAAGAATGACTGTTAAGTACGGTAGACAATGCCAATGAATCACTGACTTCTCAATTTGACGTAGGCTGCACATTGCGGATGTGTTCCTTGGAATCAACTGGCATTACATCCAGTATAATGAGGCCTTCTGTCTTGGTTCAATCACAACTGTGAGAATTTGCTTAGTTACCGGAGAAACAGATGGGTCGAATCTATGACTTCAATCTCACATTGAATTACTCTTAATATTCTCCATTTAATTGTAATACTTTTAGCATGATTAGGAATCCGCTGCAAGCGGCTTTGATAAAATCGTCAGCTAATTGAGAGCTGGAATAGTTCATATCAATTATTAAATCCCATAACATCATTATGGGTTTGCACAGCATGAAGACG
>NC_044063.1:8849847-8854847 GCF_902167405.1 Gadus morhua
GAGAGAGAGAGAGAGAGAGAGAGGGAGAGATACTGCACATGGGAATGATTTGAGTGCTTGTGAGAACTTATGATGGAGCGTAAAGCCTGTTGGTCTCCTGTCCTTCACAGTTAGCTTTCATGATGCCAACATCAACATGCTAACTTCCTGTTGTGGAAAATGAATGGGCCAATCTGTTGGGCACGTTTAAACCAGTGTCTAAAACTGGCATGTTCACATCCGCACACACACTGAGCGGAATACACAGATATACACACTTGTACACACACACACAGACACACAGACACGCAGACGCACGGACACATACAAACATACACAAACACACACATATACACACACGCACAAATATGCAGATGGACATAAAATACATACAATTTGATGATAAGCTGTGAACTGTATCTGAGGTGGGAGCGAGTGCACATACACACAATCACACACACACACACACACACACACACATACACAAACACACACATATACACACACGCACAAACACACACACAAATATGCAGATGGACATAAAACACATACAATTTGAGATAAGCTGTGAACTGTATCTGAGGTGGGAGCGAGTGCACATACACACAATCACACACACACACACACACACACACACACACACACACACACACACACACACACAGACACACACACACACACACACACACACACACACACACACACACACACACACAGACACACACACACACACACACACACACACACACACACACACACACACACACACACACACACACACACACACACACACACACACACACACAGAGACAGTGTGTTCCTGGCTCAATCTAACTGATAGGCAGGATGGCGTCGGGCCTTGCTGTCTCACCCCTAACATACCATCAACCTCCCTCAAATTCATATTCCAGTGAGCTTTACTGGCACGAACAGACACGAAGACACATTATATTGCCGAAGCTCACACATTAAAAGGTAGCATTGAAGTATGGTTTGCAAGACAAGAAAATAGTTTAAATACAGCAATACAAGAATATGGTGATGAGTTGCGTCGCGGGAAGGCTCTAACCCTAACCCACCGGTTAGGGTTAGAGCCAAATTACATGGGATTTTTCTTTAGAGTTTTTGTGGCAGATGTTCAGTAGTTAATATTGTTTTACTTTTCTTTGGGTATTGTGAGGCTGTCCTGAGACCTTGTGCTGTGAGGGGAGCTGAGTCTATTGTTGGAGGGTCTTTAATGTTCTCTGAAGGCTTTTTCGTTAGATTGTCCCATTTCTCCTTGTCCTGATTTGCACTGGACCCTACTATCTCTCTCTCTCTCTCTCTCTCTCTCTCTCTCTCTCTCTCTCTCTCCCTCTCCCTCTCCCTCTCCCTCTCTCTCTCTCTCTCTCTCTCTCTCTCTCTCTCTCTCTCTCTCTCGCTCTCTCTCATTCTCTCGCTCCTTCTAAGTAGCTTTCTATCTCCAACCTCACTCTTCTATCTGTGTGTATTTGTTCAGCTCAGTTCGGAGGCCTTGAAGGGCAGGAGGGAGGGAGAAGGAGAGAGACGAGAGGGAGGGAGGGAGAAGGAGAGAGACGAGAGGGAGGGAGGAAGAAGGAGAGAGATGAGAGGGAGGGAGGGCGATAGGAGAGGAGAGATCTGTGGGAACGGAAGGAGGGAGGAGGAGGGGGTGAAGACACCATTTTATTGTCTATGTTTGTTATGTTATGCTGCGTGGTTTTCATCTACAGCCTTGTGCTGGGTTGTGTTATGTTATATGGTGTGCTGTGTTGTTTCGCTGCTGTCTTGTGCATGATGCTGTGTTACAGTTGTGTTGTTTCCTTTGAGGGGTTTGAAATTGTAATGTGTTTACCTGTGGGATAGTGAGAAGTTTTGCTACATTGCTTTGGGTTGTTAATGCCTGTCTGAACTTGTGAGAAGTTATGATTAAGTTGTATGGAGTTTTATTATCTTGTTTCGTCGCAGTTTTGTTATCTTCTCAAGTTGTGTTGTGTTGAAGTTGTGTTATATTGTCGTGTGGTGTAGAAGTTGTGTTATCTTCTTGTGTCAAAGTCGGGTTATCTTGTTGTGTTGTGCAATATTCTCATGTTCAAGTTGTGTTATCTTGATGTGTTGTGTGGTATTTGTGTTATCTTGTTGTGTCGTGTGGAAGCTGGGCAGTGGTCCTGTCCCCGTATCACCGGTCCAGGAAGACTCCAGGAATGGCGCCCGCACCACTCCCTGGTTCTCCCGGCTCTGTGACATCACCCATTGTTTGGATTTCCACCGAACAACCGGAATAAAACCCCCCTGGAAGGAAAGTCTCAACAGTACATCAAAAACATTTCGTTTTTTTCCACCTCACATTAAACGTTGTTGACGGCACAACGGTCAACACTTTCGGCCACTTCCACACAAATGAAGGAAATGGTAAAAGGAATAAAAAAGTATTTCTATTCATTTAATTGTTCTCGTGGGTTGAATAACCCGTGCTTCGGGCGAGTGACCTGATGTGGTTTGGTTTAGAGGTTAGCTGCTTGATGCCAACACAGGCAAACAAACATAATTACACAATTTGCTTCAGTGCTTTTTAGTTTTGTTTTCCTGCTCAAAGTCATTAGTGTGTGTCTGTGACAAAGAGAGACAGAGACCGACCCTTTGTGGGAGAGAGGGTGTGTGAGACCGGGGGGGAGAGGGAGAGAGTGATGGGGGGGAGGTCAGAGTTGGGGCAGCAGTGGGAGAAGAGTAAATAAAAAAGCATGTTCAAATTGTTCGGCCACACAATCTGGAAGCTTCGGGGTTTCTATGGAAACCGAATCAGTTGAGGTCAGAGTCATTCACTTACACAAGGCAGTGTAGCTGGACCCTCACTCTCTTCAACATGCTATTACACACACACACACGCACGCACACGCACACACACACACACACACACACACACACACACACACACACACACACACACGCACGCACCCGGACACACACACACACACACACACACACATACACACACACACACACACACACACACACACACACACACGCACATACGCACACACACACACACACACACACACACACACACACACACGCACACACGCACACACACACGCACACACACACACACACACTCACACACACACTCTCACAAACACGTACGCACACACACCTTATGCACAGTAGTCTCTCTCACACATACTGACTCTCATTCACTCAATCTCTCAATCACTCACTTCCTCATCCCTGATTCCCCACTCCCTCATTCACTCACTCACTCACCCTCACTCATCAAGTTCCTTTTTAACTCACTAACTCAATCACCCTGTCCCCCATTAACGCAGGCAGGCACTCACCCTTTCACTCCTTCACCCACTTACTCATTCACTCCCTCATATACGTTATTTGTATTCACCGACTCACTCCCTCTTCCCTCTTTCACTCTCTCACACCCTCTCCCTCAAACCCACTCACTTTCTTACTGACTCACTCACTTACTCATTCACTTACTCATCCCCCCGCCCTCACCTCAGGCACTCACCCACTCACCCACTCACCCACTCACCCACTAACCCATGCAAGGTTCCACTGGTTGCGCTCCAATCAGAGCGGAGTAAACGGAACCACATGTGGACTGCTTTACTCACAGCTTCCCAACATTCTTTGTCATGAGCACACTCGTCAGGACACACCCCCCTCCCAGGGTCGCCAGGAGCAACGCCAGCAGCCAATCAGCAGTTTGTAGCGGGAGCAGAATAATATTTGAAGGTTAGCAGGTCATGCTAGGTTTACTTTTATGGTGCCTTTTAAAAAACCCACAAACATATAAACAGCAAAATAGACATAACAACTACAATTACCCTGTGTGTGTGTGTGTGTGTGTGTGTGTGTGTGTGTGTGTGTGTGTGTGTGTGTGTGTGTGTGTGTGTGTGTGTGTGTGTGTGTGTGTGTGTGTGTGTGTGTGTGTGTGTGTGTATGTTTGAAGGAAAAGTGTGTTAAAGTTACTTACTGTCTGAACAGTAAGTAAAGTTACAGTAAATTGTATGAAACATTTTTGTTGTTGCTGTTTTTAATTGCAAATGACCAGACTAAGCCTGCAGATATTGTTTAAAATACTTATACTTGTATGACAAGGTAAAATGATTGATGACCAGTCAGTAACCAATATGAACATGTCAGGACATGATGGAGGGCTACATCAACACTGTCTGCCCCCCTGGTTGGTGAGAGGGCATCCGTAGCAGTCTGCTCTTCCTGTTATTGGTGCCCCATAACAAGGATAGCTCAGCTTCCTGGAAAGGGTTTCCTATTCACATGAAAGCGGACGAGGGTTTGCCTGGAAGCCCACCAGAGACCCCCAGTAACTGAAGAGGTCAATTGGGAGGGTTGCTGGTTCAACCCCCTGCCTCCAGCATGTTGCTGCCTTGCATTGCTGACTCAGATGTCGTCCGTTTACGTTGATTAAGATCGGTTAGGACGATAACCGAGGGCTTTGAATTGTGACATCATCGAAACACGCTGTGCACTCAAGGTTATTGTAGTGTCAACATCCAGCAATTACCTCCATCTTAACTTTGACCTCTTCACAGCGCAGGGAGCGTGACACACAGCACTCACACCGCTGGACAACAAGTTTGAAAATGCGTGTGTGTGTGTGTGTGTTTGTGTGTATGTTTGTGTATGTGTATGTGTGTGTGTGTGTGTGTGTGTGTGTGTGTGTGTATGTGTGAGTGTGTTTGCTTGTGTGTGTGTGTGTGTGTGTGTGTGTGTGTGTGTGTGTGTGTGTGTGTGTGTGTGTGTGTGTGTGTGTGTCTGTGCACGCATGTGCATTCACATGCGTATCCACATGTGTCTGTCCATACAGTATCTCATCTACATATTGGGGTGCTGTGATTACGTACAGTATCTGATCGGCATTCTGAGGTCACCTGACTTCATGGAAGGAGAGGACAAACAGAGATCCAGAATAAGCCTGTTTGTTATCCTCCATCTTGGATCTGTCTATCCCCACTCATCCAGGTGGAATTAATTTGACAACCGAGAGG
>NC_044063.1:8864847-8887347 GCF_902167405.1 Gadus morhua
CCCTCTGTCGCCCCCTCCGCCGTCGCCCCCACCTCCGTCGCCCCCTCCGCCGTCGCCCCCTCCGTCTCCACCCCCATCCACCCAGGGGGGGTGGCGTCGCTCAGGGCCGCTCCCCCCCACCTGGCCATCTCCCGGTCGGACTCCTTGGCCGGGCTGAACCTGGACCTGGGCCCCTCGATCCTGGAGGACGTGCTTGGCATCATGGAGCGATACAAGAAGGTGGACGAGCGCTGCGAGCTGTGAGCTGTGAGCTTTGAGCGGCGGGCTGTAGCTGGCCCTGGTGTGTTCCTGCTTTACAGCCCTGGGAGTGGGGAGAGGGGTTCAGACAGAGGGAGAGATGGGGGAGGTAGGGGAGAGGGAGCCAGGGGAGAGGAGATAAGAGGGAGAGGGAGACAGAGAGAAAAAGGGAGACAGTGAGATAGAGGGGGAGTGAGGGAGAGGGAGGAAGAGAGAGAGAGAGAGAGAAAGACAGGAAGACAGTGGGAGAGAGAAAGAGAGAGAGAGGGGGAGACAGAAAGATGGGGGAGAGAAAGAGAGAGGAGTAGAGAAGGAGAAAGGAGGTTACTATTTTTTAGACAATCTAAAAAACTGAATTTAAGGGGGAAACGAAAGCTTTCAAATTCAGCCACGCTGTAGGAATGTGCTTCACGGCATGAGAAAGTTGTTGTTTTCTCTCTGGATACAAACCGACCGGAGGTGCTTGAAAAGCCATCAGTTGTGTTGTGTTTAAGTTTGACCACAGCCAAGCCAGACGTAAGGCTGGTCCTTTTGAACGTTTTTTTAAATGGCTGGACACCCGGAAATTACAGTGGGGCCACTGCTGGAATGAGGACGCAAACGGAACCCTTGGCTCACCACAGTCTCGTGCTAGTCACGCCGAGACAAACCTCTGCTATTTCTCTCGTAAATATAGTCTGTGAAGAGCTACAGCTGTGATTTGAATATATAGACACTGCAGTACATCGTTTTGACAACAGATGTCGCCACACCTCTTGCTAGATTGCTGTCCATTCAGAAATAATGAATTATATAAAGATGACGATGACAAGTTTAGTACAATGCTCGCCTCTGAATACAATTAGTACACACTACAGTGCTTAGGCATTTAAATTGAAAAGTTCACATAAATGTATTCGTTTAACTTGCCTTAGAAATGGTATTCTTCAGCGTCATTATGCAAATGATAAGTAGGCCTAGTAATGTAGAACAGCATCTTTATACGACTATTTAGTGAAGATTTCACTTGACTAACAGCAAAGCAGAATGTGTGTGTTTTGGCCCAAGCGCTCCACATGTCATTGTTGATAGATGGATACTGGTGTCCTTGGATGCCACCTAGCGCCATTTCAGAGAACTGAATTATTAACGTTTCAAGTGATTTTCATGTTTGATATTGTGATTACCATAGAGAGCGAAGAAGACGACGATTTTTTTTGTCAAACCGATTAAATCGTTTTGAACTTGTAAGTGCTCATTTTATTTTTTAAATGAAAACATTGGTTTTGACTTACCGTTGAATCCCATATCATCGCAGTAGTTTATATTTGATCATTAAGAGAATATATATCTATCACTGTAAATGTATGAATAAATATATTCCTTTACGAAATACAATGGACATGTGTGCAATTTCTATCCATGTAACACTCAAACCTTCTATTACATACACACACACACGCACGCACGCGCGCACACACACACACACACGCGCGCGCGCGCACACACACACACACACACACACACACACACACACACACACACACACACACACACACACACACACACACACACACACACACACACACACACACACACACACAGATACATCTATGAATATGTTTTGCTGGTGTCTGTTTGGTAACATAATTAATGTAGCAGCTAGGGTTGCCAACCGTCCCGTAAAATACGGAATCGTCCCTTATTTGGCAATTAAATGTTGCGTCCCGTATTGAACCAATACGGGACGCAATTTGTTCCGTATTTCCATAAATGTCCAATACACATGTCTGTCACACACACAAATACTAAATCTAACAATAATGATCAAAACAAAACACAGGGAATACTACGGTCAGCGAAATTGTCGCGGCGGGATCTACGCAAGACCCGCTCCAGTCATCTGTGTGTCTGCGCATGCGTTTGGTGGTCACGGTTGCCTAGCGACAGACACCACACACCGGCGCTGCTCACAAAACCCGCGCCTTTTAAAAATGCCCACTACACCCGGTACTCCACCACGTCCTCAAAAGCGTAAACGCTTGCCGAAGTACGGACGTGAGTGGGAAGACGGACATCCTTGGCTGGACAGCGTCAATGGAGATGTTTACAAGGCAAGTTGTAAAATATGTCGACGAGTGTTTTCAGTGGCGCACGGTGGGCTGTCTGACATCAGACAGCATGCAACAGGAGAGCAACACTGCAGACACGAAAGATCACAGAAGACCCAAGCGTTAGTGTCACAGTTCTTCATACCCCAATCATCTCCTGAGGTTGATACGGTATGGGACATTATGTTGTGATTGATTTCCTATCTGGTTGTGCTTTTGCCAGAACATCGCAGTGCATGGGCAGAGCCTATTTTAGTAAACTGTTGTGGTTTGATTGATTGTTTAGGATGTTGAGTTTTAAGAGTCGAATGAACGACCATTTATTTAATATACAGAAGTATATAAATATTATATATGGCCATTTAAAGAACAAATCATACTAATGGATTAACAGTTAATAAATAAAAAAATACATTTGTTAAAAGAAAACCTTTATTCTTTAATATACATACATTTCCTAGATTAAACATTTTTGTAGAGCTTTCTGTGTATTCTGTGTCACAATTTTTATATTTTTGAGGAATGCAGTGTTCAGTGATCATTACATCAATTATATTATTAGTGTGGTTTAACTATTTGGATGACCTGACTTATTTTCGAGTGACAAGACAGGCAACAGACAAATGTTCAATTTAATCAACAATATGTCATCCCACTCTTCCTCTCTATATTACCGTAGCTGAGGTGACACAGGTGTACCACACAGTCAGACACAACCTCAGCTACAACAGTGTTGACTGTGAACATAAACTGAATCAAAAGATTCTCCTGGATTCAAAAATTGTAAAAGAAATGTATAGGGAGAACAAAGGCAGAGGCAGTGGTTAAAGATGTCCTTGCTCCAAAGGCAGTGGCTGATGTTCTTAAGGCCCTAACATCAGATAAACCCCTCCCATTTTCCATTCAGACAGATGCATCAAATAAAGGCAACAGGAAGATGTTCCCCCTTGCTGTTCAATACTTCAGTCCAGAATGCGGGGTCACCAACAAAATGCTGGATTTCATTGAAAATGCAGATGAGTCCGCTGCTGGGATTGTAGCTCTCACAGAGCAGTCGCTTGACAAATTTGGCTTATCGTTGGATCATGTGACAGCATTTAGTGCACTGCAGACAACACAAATGTGAATTATGGAATTCAAGACTCTGTCTTCACCAACTGGAAGAAGTAATAAAAAGATCTGCTGCAAGGAAACTGCCATGCCCATATTTTGCACAACTCAGTGAATCATGCTCTTGACCAGCTCACTGTAGATGTGGAAAATGTTGTGCTGAAGGTCTATGCCTTCTTTTCCACATCTGCCAAACGAAGAGAATCACTCAAAGAGTTTTGCAGGTTTTGTGATGTTGCGTTCCAGGAAATTCTGCGACATGTCACAACCAGGTGGCTCTCCCTTAATCCAGCCATCACCCGGCTAATGCAAACCTGGATTGCACTGAAATTGTACTTCATCAGCCTGGGGGGAGGAGTGTCCCAAACAACTTCGAGCATTGTTAAATTTCAGTGAGGACTCAACTGAGGAAGATGGAGACATTGTGGAGGTTTACCTTCTTTTCTGCAATAATATCCTCTCTCTCTTTGAGGAAGTTGTAAAGAAGCTGGAGAGTGATGAAACCACCTGTGTTGAGTTATATTCCATCATGGAAAACTTCAAGCAAAAGCTCACACAGAGACGAGATTAACAGTTCTATGGCTACTTAACTAAATTTAAGCTGCAGCGTCTCCTTCCACTTGATGCTGACATGGCAAGGGCAGATTTTACTGTATTCCTCAACACAGCACTCTCATATGTTGAGAAATGGTTCAACTTTTCGGAAGACTACTGGTTGTTCTCACTGCAACCTCTCTCTCTGCACCATGGCACCATGACCTTTACTGACATTGAGAGGGTGACCACCAAGCTCAACGTCATCCATAAAGTCAACATGGATGAACTTTATGATGAATGCTCCACAGCAAAACCCATTCTGAAGAGGCTCAAAGAAGATGCTGAAGATGAATGGAAGTCCAAAGGTGTGGCTGCCAGGTTGGTGGCAGCCACCAACCTGGCAGCCACCAACCTCTCTTTCGAGTAGCTGACCTGCCAAACATGCTGTCTATCACCAGACACATCCTGAGCATCCCAGCATCCACTGGATGTGTGGAAAGGATCTTCTCCAGAATGGCCAACAAATGGAGTGACTGCAGGAATAGGTGCTCCACAGAGCTCATGAGAAGTGAGCTGCTGATCACTCTCAACTTTGAGCAGTCCTGTTCAGAGTTTTACAACAGCGCTTTGAAAGACAAAGAGTTACTCAGTGCTGCAAGGAGTAACAAGAAGTACACCTGGAAAAATAAGTAACAGTTTTGAGGGGAGGAGTAATGTTGAGGGAAGGAGTAATGTTTTGCACTTTCTTTTTTTACATAAGTGTTTTTGTTGTTTATTTGTACTGGGTTTTTTTGTAAAAATGTTCAAAGAGAGTCCCTATAGTTATGCACTTAAAAAGTAACATGAAGTTCTCAGTTTATTTAGTTTATATTTTAAAAGTTCATTGCTGCACACGCCACACAAAGACATTTCATTCAAGATTTAATTGACTGCACTTTATAAGAGAATGTTTTATGATAATAAAGCATTTCAAGCTTCAAGTATGACTAATTCCTTTCTTGATCAACCCTTTACTAAAAACACCAGCACAAAATAAAACATACCACTGCTGCGGGCGCCCCGCCCCACAGGAGTCGGGCCCGTGGTGAGCGTCCCTTATTTTAATTTCTTAAAGTTGGCAACCCTAGTAGCAGCACAACACAAGAAAAAAGGGTGAGGCTATTTGCACCCCTGGTACAATTATCGGTATATGCTATTTGTACCCTGGTGCAATTAATGATGATTAATGAATGTGAAAGAATAAGATATGTCTCTTAGTCCTAGTGAACAATAGTGAATGAATAAATGATTTTCTTTCCAAATATAAATTGATTGCATTGGATCAAACATTACTGACCTCTTCCTGACACCATAATGGACACAATAAAGGCTAAATTTAGATTACTTAAATGTGCTTAGACGGTTGTATCTGAACAGTGTATCTTTTCAGATCTCTCTTTTTGCATTGGATGGTAGCCCTCTGCACTCCATGTTTTCATTGCTAGGTGGAACTCCTCATAACTGTCGTATAGAGTATATTATCCTCGGCTGGTGTTCCTTTAAAGAAGAAAAAAACATTGTTGTTGTTGAAAATTACAAAAGGTGTGAAATAAGACAGTAATGCAATTGTTGCATATAAATTGGCCGTTTAGGGGGAGTACATGAAATATAGGGTGTCTTTAGCCAAACTGTCTGGCCAAGGCCAAGTACCAGGGGTACGAATAGACACTCCGAAAAAAAACTAACGGGAAAACAAACAGTTTAAGTTCTGTTTCCAAGACGATGGCCACGTGCTTTTATTTTCTTGGTAAGAAGATATTTTATTTTGAAAATAATGAACCGGAAATACTTTTGCACCGGCTATATTGTCACACGCACTTCACCAATGCAGTGAAGTGTTGCATTGTATTGCATTGTATTAGGTACAGAAAGTGGATATTTAACGTTATTGAAAGTGACGTGCAAAAGGGAAAGGCGTCTGCAACTGCTCTTGCAAACATGAAGTAAGTTTACTGCTGACACTAAACTATATTGAATAAATAAGCTGGCATACAGCAGCATTATTGTGAGTAAATCCTCGCATTCATTCTGGGCTCTTAGATGAGCGCTGATGTGATCAATGCATTATTTGTTTAAAAGTGATTTAACGATTGCTTTAATTATCCATAATCTCGCGAATGTCCAATGTAACGTTAAACCTAACTCCACTTAATTTATCTTTACTCCATTACCTTTCCATACAAACACCATGCCTCATATCAGAAGCTGTCATCATTATCCTTCATTCATTCATCTGTTATAGTGGTTGTGTTAAGGTTCCTTGCTGAGATACATTTTATCTTCAATCAGCTGCTTTATATAGACTTCAGCGCCTAGTCTGTGTCAGTAACTTGATGTGTTGCCTCACACTCATTAAACCAACAGGCTGAACATCGAGGGTTTGCTGGTGTATTTCCCCTATGACTACATCTATCCGGAACAGTACTCGTACATGCTAGAGCTGAAACGGACACTGGACGCCAAGGTAGCTGCAACTTTAGATGGACGCATTGCCAGTACTATATTGTAATGCTACTGTCCGACATTATCCTACATCTTTAATCTGGTGGGAACATGCGATAAAGGAATGGTTAGAAACGGAGAGGGGATGTTTTTGTCATGATGTTTACGTTTAGGGCCATGGCGTTCTGGAGATGCCGTCTGGAACCGGGAAAACCATCTCTCTGCTGTCTCTTATCCTTGCGTATCAGAAGGTCAGTGTGATGGACGGTCCATACTCCCTGCTCTTTATGGGAAATACAGTTTAATAACTTAGACCTTCTTGAATCTATATGGGGTTTGATTCATTTTTATCTGTTGTATTCCTTGAAGTGTTTATATGTTATCAATAACGACAACAATATCACAAAATTACTTTTGTTATATCCCTATTACAAGCACCCCTTTTAATATACATTTCTGAACCTTTTTATATACATTTCTGATGCGTCACTTGACTTCGTTTTTGATATTCACCGGCCCGACAACAACTGTTCTCTAAAGTCCTATGATACCTTATTAACGGGTGTTGGAGGTGAAAATAAACGACTGTCTTCCTCCTACCTGCGCTCCTCTTCAGTGTGTTACGTCTGTTCACAGGCCTACCCTCTGGAGATCACCAAGCTGATCTACTGCTCGCGGACGGTGCCTGAGATCGAGAAGGTCTGTACTGCAAGGTCTGCCGCTGTGTGGCTGTCACATCAGAACGTAGATGCTTTGATGAGCCTTTTGAGGAAGACACAAGCACTAAAATACACCCTGAATATAAAAAAAAGATGGATATTATATCTTTAATATAATAGGTCTGTTAAAGACCGTGTTCTGTCACAGTGGATGGACGATAAAGTTTTCTGATCCAATAGGTGGTGGAGGAGCTGAGGAAGCTGATTGAGTTCCACTGCAAAGAGACCGGAGAGGCCAACAACTTCCTGGCCTTGGCCCTGTCCTCCAGGAAGAACCTCTGCATCCACCCCGAGGTCAGTCAGGAGCCTAGTTAGGAGCCTCGTTAAGAGCCACGTTAAGAGCCTCGTTAGGCACCTAAGAAGATACCTATCCCAGCAGACCCACGTTCATGTTATGACTCGGGGTACCACATGTGTTGTATCGTGTGTTATACCATGTGTTGTCAAAGGTCAAAGTCAGCTTTATTGTCAATTCCAACAAATGTCCAAGACAAATAGAGGAATCAAAATGTAGTTTGTCTCAGACCCACGGTGCATTAAGTTTAAAAGTAAAGTGAAGTAAAATAAGTAATTTTTACACTAAATAAATTCTAAAAAGTGCAAAAACTGTATATATAAACAAAGTAAAAATAGTAAATGGTCCAGAGTTCTTCACGCTTAAAAAACTTATATTGTTTGTTTTAGGCGTGTATACCGTGTTTAACCCAGTATTAACCCCTTGTGTGTTTTAGGCGTGTGTACCATGTTTAAACCCAGTATTAACCCCTTGTATGTTTTAGGCGTGTGTACCATGTTTTAACCCAGTATTAACCCCTTGTGTGTTTTAGGCGTGTGTACCATGTCTTAACACTGTATTAACCCCTTGTGTGTTTTAGGCGTGTGTACCATGTCTTAACACAGTATTAACCCCTTCTGTGTTTTAGGCGTGTGTACCATGTCTTAACACGGTATTAACCCCTTGTGTGTTTTAGGCGTGTGTACCATGTTTTAACCCGGTATTAACCCCTTCTGTGTTTTAGGCGTGTGTACCATGTCTTAACACGGTATTAACCCCTTGTGTGTTTTAGGCGTGTGTACCATGTCTTAACACAGTATTAACCCCTCGTGTGTTCCCGGTGCAGGTGAGTGCCCTCCGCATCGGGAAGGAGGTTGACGGGAAGTGCCACTCGCTGACGGCCTCGTACATCCGGGCGCAGCGTCTCAGTGACCCCAGCCTGCCCTCCTGTCGCTTCTACGAGGTCAGAGACCCCCCCCCGACCCCCCCCCCCCCCCTGACCCACCATGCCCCGGTCATCACAGCCACACTGGCCTGTCATGGCTCAATACATGACCACTCTCGTACAGACGTTTACGTTTATTTTTAATTTTTGTTGTATCAGTTTTCCATTTTCCATATAGTTATACATCTCTGTGTGTGTGTGTGTGTGTGTGTGTGTGTGTGTGTGTGTGTGTGTGTGTGTGTGTGTGTGTGTGTGTGTGTGTGTGTGTGTGTGTGTGTGTGTGTGTGTGTGTGTGTGTGTGTGTGTGTGTGTGTTTCCCCTTGCAGGGGTTTGATGCTATTGGCCGGCAGGTACCCCTGCCCCCCGGGGTGTACAACCTGGACGACCTGAAGGAGTTTGGCCAGAAGAAGGGCTGGTGTCCGTACTTCCTGGCCCGCCAGGCCGTAAGTCATCGTCTACTCACCAGTCTGTAGACACACAGACATAGGGACAGGCCCCAGGACGCCTACAGATAGGTGGCAGACGTTGGGGATCGAACCAAGTACCTTTCAGACTGGAGGTCTAGCACCCTGACCACTACACTCTACTGCCCCCCTACAGGACCCAAACACAATACATTCATTGAGACGCCGTCGGGGGTGGAAATAGATCATTCGTTTGGAGAATTTTCTTCTAGATCGGTGTTTTGGCAGGTAGAGGTTCCCTGAAGCAGCAATATTAACCAAGATTGACATGTTGTCAGGATAGTACAGCGCCAGCTGGACTCCTAGTGGAAGGTTCTGGGAGATGCCGCTACCGTCTCCGTGATAAGTCTGCCATAATGTCCAAAGCGTTTATTTCACCGCTCCACCTCTCCTTGATGAGTGAAGTTGTGAACTATTAAGGGTTCTCATTTTGCTACTGGTCGTTCTGCAGATCCTCCATGCCAACATCGTGGTGTACAGCTACCACTACCTCCTGGACCCCAAGATAGCAGACCTGGTGTCCAAGGAGCTGACCAAGAAGGCTGTGGTGGTGTTTGACGAGGCCCACAACATCGGTGGGGAGATGAACTGTGTACCTGTCCTTTAATCCACTGTGGAACCGCTTTAAGATCTAGAGATAAACCGCGTACCTCTCCTTCAATCCACTGTGGAACCGCTTTAAGATCTAGAGATGAACCGCGTACCTCTCCTTTAATCCAGTGTGGATCCGCTTTAAGATCTAGAGATGAACCGCGTACCTCTCCTTCAATCCACTGTGGAACCGCTTTAAGATCTAGAGATGAACTTCCTTTTCTAACATACCTGCAACTCTCTCTCTGTCTGTGTGTGTCTCTCTCCCTCTCCCTCTCCCTCTCCCTCCCCCTCCCCCCCCCCCCAGACAACGTGTGTATCGACTCCATGAGCGTGAACATCACCAGGCGGACCCTGGACCGTTGCACCAGCAACGTGGAGACCCTCCAGACCACCATACAAAGGTAAGGACTATTGGGGTCAAAGGTCGACAAGGTCTAGTGAGCAATGCTAGTCTCTGCATCTATTTCTATTTATTTATTTAAACTCGAAAATTCAGTGAGGGCAAAGCACTCATTTGCAATGATGTCGAGTGAATACATTGGAATACAAAGTAAAAGGGAAGTACAAAGGATACATGGATTTAGGAATCTAACAGAAATAACAGGATAAAAAATGTTAAGGGCAGAAAAATAAAATAAACAGACAATTAAAACATATAAATAATAACAAACAAATTTAAGTAAAACAATTACATGAATGAGACAGGTTGTCCTTGAGCAATTTCTTAAAAAGGTTAAATGGAACCAAGGAGTTAATACCTAGCTCATGCTGCAGGGAATTCCAGGATGATGGGGCATAAAAACTAAAAACACTGTTCCCTGGCTCAGTAAGGACTTTAGGGATCTTTAATGCCAACCTGCCAGCCCGTGTCTGGTAGGGGTTTGAATACCAAGACAATCAATGATGAGATATAGGCAGAGTCCAGTGAGTGGACTAGCTTCACATCAACTAGCTTCACATCAACTAGCTTCACATTAACTAGCTTCAGATCAATTTATTAATAAGATTTACTTTGCAGTATATTTCTTTAATTGTCCATTCAAAAGTTGGAAAAGTGGAATTTTTCTGTAGTGCCTTTAAGAAAAACATAAATTGACACAACTGTGTGGAACATGTGTGCAAGTGTCCGAAAACAAAGCCCAGAGTTTGCTCATCCTGTGACACCCTTGGCTCCGCCTCCTCCGCTCTCTGATAGGATAAAGGAGACGGACGCGGCCAAGCTGAAGGAGGAGTACCGGCGATTGGTCGAGGGGCTGAAGGAAGCCAACGTTGCCAGGGTAACGGATGTTTACCTTGGCAACCCTGTCCTTCCCGCTGAGGTTCTTCAAGGTGGGCACTTTATGGGAAAGGTTTCGGGAACGTGACACGGGTCACTACATCGTTTCCCACTTCATTATTCCAGGAATAAAGTGAATTATGTTTAGGACTTCTATCCGTATCTATTTCATACTTTTAAATGTTACAGTATTAGTAGTTATAGTTATTTAAATATATTTATAGGCTACATTCAATTTTAATATAATTTTGGTATTTTCTTTATCCAAAATTGCTCCTTGTTTTCTTCCTCGCACGCTTGCCTCTCCTCCTGCACGTCTGTCTCTCCTCCTCCTGTCTGTCTGTCTGTCTGTCTGTCTGTCTGTCTGTCTGTCTGTCTGTCTGTCTGTCTGTCTGTCTGTCTCTCCTCCTGTCTGTCTGTCGTTCTCTCCTCCTCCTGTCTGTCTGTCGGTGTGTCTGTCTGTCTCTCCTCCTGTCTGTCTGTCTGTCTGTCTGTCTGTCTGTCTGTCTGTCTGTCTGTCTGTCTGTCTCTCCTCCTCCTGTCTGTCTGTCGTTCTCTCCTCCTCCTGTCTGTCTGTCGGTGTGTCTGTCTGTCTCTCCTCCTGTCTGTCTGTCTGTCTGTCTGTGTCTGTCTGTCTCTCCTCCTCCTGTCTGTCTGTCTGTCTGTCTGTCTCTCCTCCTCCTGTCTGTCTGTCTGTCTGTCTCTCCTCCTCCTGTCTGTCTGTCTGTCGGTCTCTCCTCCTCCCGTCTGTCTGTCTCTCCTCCTGTCTGTCTGTCTGTCTCTCCTCCTCCTGTCTGTCTGTCTGTCTGTCTGTCTCTCCTCCTCCTGTCTGTCTGTCGGTGTGTCCGTGTCTCAGAGGCGGTTCCGGGCAGCATCCGCACGGCGGAGCACTTTGTGGGCTTCCTGAAGCGCTTCCTGGAGTACCTGAAGTCGCGCCTGCGCGTGCACCACGTGGTGCAGGAGAGCGCCCCCCAGTTCCTCAAGGACATCTTCCAGAAGGTCTGCATCGACCGCAAGCCCCTCAGGTCAGTCCCGGAACCTTGCATTTGTCAGGTCCCGTGTCTGTATTTGTGTGTATTGACAGGTTCTGTGTGTGATGTGTGTATCTGTTTGTATTGTCAGGTAGTGTGTGATGTGTGTATTTTCAGATCTTTGTGTATGTATTTGGGTGTATTGTCAGGTTCTTTGTGTTTGAATTGGATATTCGTTTGTATTGTCAGGTTATGTGTGTGTATTTGTGTGTATTGCCAGATTGTGTGTGTGCGTGTGTGGTTCTGTGTCTGATGTGTGTATCGTCAGTTCTGTGAGTGATGTGTATATTTGTTTGTATTGTCAGTTCAGTGTGTGTGTGTGGTTCTGTGTGTGATGTGTGTATTTGTGTGTATCGTCAGTTCTGTGTGTGTGATGTGTATATATATTTGTTTGTATTGTCAGTTCGGTGTGTGTGTGTGTGTGGTTCTGTGTGTGATGTGTGTATTTGTATGTGTCGTCAGGTTCTGTGCGGAGAGGTTGCGGTCGCTCCTCAGGACCCTGGAGATCTCTGACCTCACAGACTTCTCCGCCATCACTCTGATCTCCAACTTCGCGACGCTTGTGAGCACCTACAGTCAGGGTACGGCCTCTCCTGAACTCATGAACGTCCTCATGTGAATGTGAATGTACTTCTGGACCGGAACATCAACGAAGAGGGTCACACTGTTTATCCGTTTCACCTCTATATAAATTGAGTGCTTGAACGTTTGAGTTAATTGTATTGGTCGTAGAATAAAACTGAAACGAAGCACAATAGCCGCATCAATATAATGTTGGACAATGCAGATCAGTCCCCACCAATGAGCCGGGTCTAAAGGCTCTGGAGGGCCTGCAGAAGGACGCGCGTGTTGTTGGAAGTTTCAGCGTCGTGTTAAGGCTGCTGTCTCTGCTCTTCGCCCCCCCTCCCCCCCAGGGTTCACCATCATCATCGAGCCTTTTGAGGACCGAACACCCTCCATCGCCAACCCAGTGCTGCACTTCAGGTGAGCCCGACCCTAACCCTCTCCGTCCCAGTAGGGCTCCACTGGGTTCACCCTGTCACTTCAGGTGACTCAGTCCCAGTAGGGCTCCACTGGGTTCACCCTGTGACTTCCAGTCCCAGTAGGGCTCCACTGGGTTCACCCTGTCACTTCAGGTGACTCAGTCCCAGTAGGGCTCCACTGGGTTCACCCTGTCACTTCAGGTGACTTCCAGTCCCAGTAGGGCTCCACTGGGTTCACCCTGTCACTTCAGGTGACTTCCAGTCCCAGTACGGCTCCACTGGGTTCACCCTGTCACTTCAGGTGACTTCCAGTCCCAGTAGGGTTCAACTGGTTTCGCCTTGACGATGGTTTCCACTGAGATACTTTGTCTTGCAGATACTTGAATCTGGTTCAGCACTGACTCTAAATCCAACGTGATGTGAGGTCAATTTAGTTGATAGACCCTTTGCTTGTTTTTCAGTGCAACTTCAGTAAGAACAGAGAGATGTTTAAGCCACTTTGAAAGCTTTTCATTCTTTAGATTCCACTCTGGGACTTTGCATTATACAATAGTTCTCTTAAGGTAGGCCACCAAATGGACATTTGACTACACTTGGGGTCCCCAAATGCATGGTTAGACCAAGTATCTTTTTAGAGTGTGAAAAGTACATTTTATTTTTAAAACGTTTGCATGTCCCTCCAAATTTTTTTCTGATAAGTAGTAATACTTCTTGTGTCCACTAGTCTTGCATTGTAGGTCTAAGCCTCTCTAAAGTGTGTACAGTTCCTCAAGGGTTCTGCTCTGGTGTGTTTCAGCTGCATGGACCCGTCAATCGCCATCAAGCCAGTCTTCGAGAGGTTCCAGTCGGTCATCATCACGTCCGGGGTCGGTGACCTCTGACCTATGAACCTCACCCTACAATACCACAACACGATGATATCGATGACAAATAGAGAGGTTTCAGCTATTGACGTTTTTTTTGTGTACTACGCTGCAGACTCTCTCCCCGCTGGACATCTATCCAAAAATACTGGACTTCCGCCCCGTTACCGTGGCGTCCTTCACCATGACGCTGGCGCGGACCTGCCTCTGTCCCCTGGTGGGTCCCCTCGTACAGACATCCTGTTCAGACAGTGGCCCTGTGTCCCTGCTGTAGCTTCATGTACCTCTGTTGGCGTTCCGCAGATCGTGGGCCGGGGGAACGACCAGGTGGCCCTGAGCTCCAAGTTTGAGACCAGAGAAGACTTTGGTCAGTGGGGAATATTTTGGGATTTGGATTTTTTCTTTTTTTTCTTTTACATTCACACCACCAGGCATGACTATCAAACCCAGTGAGGATCAAATGTGACAATGACTAAAAGATACATTCTATATGTTCTTTGATATTTATGTAATTATTGTTGTCTACCCTTAAACAATGTAATATTGATTTGACTCTTAGTCAAATTCTCAGTGTGTGTGTGTGTGTGTACTTTATATTTGTTTGGCTCCATTCGTCCCCTTCCGCAGCTGTGATCCGTAACTACGGCAACCTGCTGCTGGAGATGTCCGGGGTGGTCCCTGACGGCATCGTGGCGTTCTTCACCAGCTACATGTACATGGAGAACATCGTGGCGTCCTGGTATGAACAGGTGAGAACCGGGCCGGGACACCGCCCCCCCCCCCCCACCCTCACCACAGCCCCTGCCCCTGAGGAGCGGGGCCTAGACCAGTCCCGCTCCTCTCCTGTTGAGACCTTCTCTCTTTAGAGCCATTACCTGTCACGGATCACGTCTCTGGCGATGCACTGCTTACATGTGTGAACACACCACAACAACAAATTCTAATTTGAATGACTCGTAGTGTGCTGACCAGCTCCCTGGCTACTAACCTAGATTTGATTCCGACCGGTGGACCCATGCTACGGCCGACCCTTCAATTCAATTCAATTCAATTCAATTTTATTTATATAGCCCTTAATCACCATTACAGTCTCAAAGGGCTTTAACAGGCCAAATATTTGTGACACCCCCCTTTACCCATGCCCCCACACGGGCAAGAAAAAACTCCCTTGAATCAGCAAGGAAGAAATCTTGAGAAGAAACGCAGTGTAGGGGATCCCTTCTTCCAGGGATGGTCAGGAGTGCAATGGGTGCCCTTCTCCTGTTCCACCCAGTTCCCGGTCTGTCCTCGATCTCCAGACCGCAGAGCCTGTTGAAATCCATGCAGAGTCGACAACAATGGTTTTAATCAAGGATCCAGCCGTGTTCCTTCTGACTGTTAACATCCTCGGTGTTCTGTGTCCAGGGAATCCTGGAGAACATCCAGAGGAACAAGCTGATCTTCATTGAGACGCCAGATGCTGCAGAGACCAGCATGGCTCTGGAGAAATACCAGGAGGTCAGACTTCCGAAATGCTTCCATATTGTCCTCGCATTTACTTAATACACACAAAGAACTGGTATCTACAGATACACTGTCCCCACAATGCCTCATACAATGCCTTCAATTCTCATATGTACATGACACTCTTTCCTCGCTACCACTTAATGTGACACAAGAGTCAGCCAATGCACGCACCCACACTGTTGCACACTGACTCACAACAAATCAATGTTGCTCACTTTCCTCGTATCCATAATTTCAGACTGCCCTCATAATTGAAGCACACTTTTGTTTATACATGCATTGTGAGGACCTAGGGTTAAACCAGGCTCCCAGTCCTACTGATTCTAACCCAGGACACTCTTCTCTGCTCCAGGCATGTGAGAACGGGAGAGGAGCCATCCTTCTGTCTGTGGCCCGAGGAAAAGTGTCGGAAGGAATCGATTTTGGTACTTTGCCACTATGACACACACTTAGAAATGGCCTACTTTGTTGGTCCTGAAGCCAAGCAGGATTTCATCGACCAATCAATCAATAAATGCTTTTGACTATTGACGAGCAAGGCCAAAGATTGCTGAGCTATGGCTCAGGTTTTACCATGAATCCAATCTCATTCTCGTACGAGACACCATGCATAACAATGCGAACGTATATGTTTAGTTCAACAGTGTTTTGTGTTTCCCACAGTGCACCACTTTGGTCGGGCAGTGATCATGTTCGGAGTCCCTTATGTTTACACACAGAGCCGCATTCTGAAGGTCAGTGTCGGTCTGTCTGTCTGTGCATCCCGTCTGTCCTTCTCGTCAGCCCACACATAATATATTTTAACTTAACCCATAAGGTTCTGTTTTCCTCTGTCTGTCTTTCTTTCTGTCTCTCGCTCTCTCTTTCTCTCGGATGCTCTCTCTGTCTGTCTGCACGTGTCTATGTCTTTGTCTGTCTCTCTCTGTCTGTCTGTGTCTCTCTCTGTCTGCTTCTGTGTCTCTCTCTCTGTCTATCTGTGTCTCTGTTTCTGTCTGTCTGTGTCTCTCTGTCTGCTTCTGTGTCTCTCTCTCTGTCTATCTGTGTCTCTGTTTCTGTCTGTCTGTGTCTCTCTGTCTGCTTCTGTGTCTCTCTCTCTGTCTGTCTGTCTGTGTCTCTCTCTGTCTCTGTCTGCTTCTGTGTCTCTCTCTCTCTCTGTCTGTCTGTCTGTCTGTCTCTCTGTCTGTCTGTCTGTCTGTCTCCAGGCGCGTCTGGAGTACCTCCGGGACCAGTTCCAGATCCGGGAGAACGACTTCCTGACGTTCGACGCCATGCGCCATGCGGCCCAGTGCGTGGGCCGGGTCATCAGGGGCAAGACGGACTACGGGCTCATGATCTTCGCTGACAAGGTGTGTGTCTGTCTGTCTGTCTGTCTGTCTGTCTGGTCCTTATGTTTTACATGAGCCTCTGCACTCATTCTAGTACACGGTGCTAACTACTAGTACCTACCTTTTACAGGTCAAAGTTGTTCTTTCTGTTATAGTCGTTGTTTGTGTCTTTCTTTTTTGTGGGTTCTGTAGTTGTTACGATCGTTGTCGTTTCAAGTGCTGGGTCTTTTATTGTTTAGGAAAATGTGAAGGATTGCTTTTGGGTTTAAAGAAATATTAAACTTTCCCAAAGCACTGCCCCTCCCCCCTCCAATGTAAACACTGCATGGTGAAATCTATAAGCGACATCACAAATGTTAATCCTTCATGCTCATCACCGTTGTGCATCATTTGCACGAGTCCGCTGGGTCACTGATGTAACCGGCAGATGTTGGTGGGGTTAAGTTAGGTTATGAGTAATACCTCACATGGGGTTGCATTCAAAACCGGCTGAGTCTGGTCTACTGGTCTACGGGGATCCAGAGTGACGGGGGCTGACTGGTATGTCGTCGTCCCCCCCCCCCCCCCCCCCCACCAGCGCTACGCCCGGGCGGACAAGCGGGGGAAGCTGCCCCGCTGGATCCAGGAGCACATCAGCGACGGCAGCCTGAACCTCACGGTGGACGAGACGGTGCAGATGTCCAAGCACTTCCTGAGGCAGATGGCCCAGCCCTTCAGACAGGTACGGCCCCGGGCCCCCGGCCACAACGGGGTCTCAGGTACGGCCCCCCGGCCCCCGGCCACAACGGGGTCTCAGGTACGGCCCCCCGGCCCCCGGCCACAACGGGGTCTCAGGTAGGGCCCCCGGCCACAACGGGGTCTCAGGTAGGGCCCCCGGCCACAACGGGGTCTCAGGTAGGGCCCCCGGCCCCCGGCCACAACGGGGTCTCAGGTAGGGTCCCCGGCCACAACGGGGTCTCAGGTACGGCCCCCGGCCACAACGGGGTCTCGGGTAGGGCCCCCGGCCACAACGGTGTCTCAGGTAGGCCCCGGGCCCCCGGCCCACCGGCCACAACGGGGTCTCAGGTAGGCCCCGGGCCCCCGGCCCACCGGCCACACCGGGGATGCTGGGTCATGTGTTGGGGTCCCAGGGACTTGTGTGATAAACATGGGGTTCTGCATGTTTTAAACATGAATATAACATTGCTTGAGCATGTTTTAAACTCGATTATAACTTGCAGAGTCCCATGTTTATTGCAACCTAATTATAGTTCTAGTTTGAGTTTTTAGTTGTTTTAGTTCTTTTTTTTATTTCTCAGTGAATTTGAAAAGCAACGTAACTGTTATTTTATTTTGTCTGACACGTATTTAGTCGAGTAAAAATTGTAGTGGCTATTTTAAAATTGTGCTAGTGTGGAGAGAATACAGATCTACAACAGTGTCTACTTCAACCCCATAATCTCTCTCTCTCTCTCCCTCCCCCTCCCCCTCTCCCTCTCTCTCTCCCTCCCTCTCTCCCCAGGAGGACCAGCTGGGTCTGTCACTGCTGACGATAGAACAGCTGGAGTCAGAGGAGATGCTGAAGAAGATCAGCCAAATGGCTCACCAGGCCTGACCACATGCAATCCATGCTGTCACCATGACGACACTGGGACTACGTCGCTGCTAGGCAACAACTGTCAGGGGTACGCTGGTCCCCTGGAACGGACTCGAAGTGGTCCGGGAGTCTACTTGGAGACCCCGCTCTGTGGGGTTTAACTGAATCAGGGAAACGTCATGTGCTTCCTGGTGATTTTGAGTCACATATCCACAGTACATTATCTATCTGTTCAAATTCATTTCTGTAATTCATTTCAACTTCATTTGCTGCCGCTCTGGTGTGATGCGGTAAATCACTCCAGATCTTAAAAATAAGTACTTTTTTCTGTTATCAAAATGATGAATACACTTAAATACATTGAGCTAAATGTCAGATTTGTAAGGAGTAAGTATGCAAATCAACTTATCAATGCTCTTGGGAAAGTATTTATTCCAAATTGTGTTTATAGAGTCAAGGAACAGGACATTTAAAGCAGGGTACCTACGTTAAAACAAGTGGGCCAGTGGTTCAAAAAGGGGGTTGTATGACTTTGTTTCCTCACCCTGATCTCTTCAGTATTACTAATCACCGTTAAACGAAATTAGCAGCAGCAAGCTGTCACTTTATTAAAAAGTGTTAACTCTCTGTGCATATTTGCAGTTCGTTTTAAGGCATTCACCAAAACATCTGTGACAGTCAATGAACCAGCTAGCACACCGTATTAATAACGTTACATTCACGTGTTTTGACCACGCCTCAAAGAGCAACCAAACGCTGAAGACATCGTGGAGCAACGGCGTGCTGGTTTCTGATTGGTCTCTTGTCATCTTATGAATGGTGAAGTCGTGTGTCGGCCAATTAGAAGCAGCAGTTGCGATGCCCGTTTCCACCAGCGGTGTTGCTGGTCCCTTGGTTTGATTTAAGGGATTAGTAGCTCTTCAATGGAATCTAAATGTTTTATGAGTACACAAGTGGTTTTCTAACTTGACCAAGCCTGGTGTTGGTCTAGTGTCTGTCGTACAGATACTTTTGTTGAAGTGAGATTTTCTGCGTTTGGTTTTCGCAGCTGTACATAGATGTCTTTTTATAAAAATATATTTGTATCTGTTTTTCAACCCGAATCCTCAAATACAAAATGTTTTTCTTTACTCACATGACTGACTTTTCCTTTTTTCTCATTCAGTATTTGTTAAGATTTGTAATTTTACATTTTCGTCATTTCCCCATCCTACATGACCCTCTTCCCAGCTCTCATGCCCCACATCCTATTCCTCACTCAAATCACACGCTATTATTCAAAGTCTTTCAATAATATAACCTGATAATTAATAGTAATTTTAATATGATCAAAAAAGGATGCTCAAAAGTCTTATAATGCTTTATTGGACAGTTCAGCTTCAGGTTTGGAATATATATATAAAATATGAACATTTCATAACAAACGCATTAGGCCTTCTTTGTAACGATCTACATAAATACCTCCTATGTACCACTCTAGGTTTCTGTGCAACATTCTGATTGTAGCGTAGCTTAGCTAGGCTGCCAACAGTAGGACCAGGGTTTTGGAAATCACCCTATCAAACATGAGTCAAATACTCTACATCCAGCAGTTCATCAACAAGTCGTTTTATCCATGAGAAAAAAAATAGTAATAGAATGTACAGCTACACATGTAGTGCCACAGGGGCCCCAACCACGATGGGCCCTTGAGATTTAGGAGACCATAGTCTTGGTCTGTTTTTGGTGCCACGAGGGAGTGCACATTTAACATGCACGGTAATATTAGCTGTTAAATAAGCACGCAAACATTTTTTTTGAAATTACTTATGATTGTTGTTCATTCAGGCACACAGAGCAAACTTTGGGGATATCGATTAAGTTTACGAAACATTTCATATCAAGCTTCTTATCAAAATGGACAACACGACAATACATAAAATAAAAACACGTCTCACTTCAAGACACCAAACTCGGTTGAGCAATTTCCTTGTACCATCGTTGGAATGTAACCATGGTTACACACAGCTAAGCGTAACAGTTCTGTGCTGTTTTGAACAAGCTTTAAATAAAGTTGGATACGTTTTGAATCAAATCCAAGCCCAAATAAGGACCATCATGTACTGTTGACTTAGAGAATGCTTGGTGTCCCACTAATTGAATAATGATTTAGTCATTTGCGGCAAAGGACCTATGATCCATATTCTTCTGGATGTTTGCAAGTCAAAGGATATGGTTTTAATAGTACCTTAGTCACCTAAAAGAAACTCATCCCACCGTTGTACAAGATTCAATTCACAATGCATAGGTTGTAAAACCCTCCATATTTAGCATGCTGCTGTGAAACTTTGAACTTTGGATTTGTGTTAGTATCTCCCTAAATTTGGATGGATTAATCTTTCTTTTGTATTTTCAGATAAAAGCAGCAAAATGAACAGCTTAACTGCACCACAATTTTAAAAGTATTTCACAATTCTTCTACAGCATACAAATCTAGTGGAAATGCGATTTCTTTAAACATCTAAACGGCATTCTTGAGCACGAACATAAAGTAGCGTTTCATGATTTCTTCGGAATGTTTCGGAGTCTGAAATGGTCGACGTGTCTGGCTGTCTAAAGTGCAGTGTTTTAGTATTTCATATTTGCGGTATTGCTACTGGTATTCAGTGGTGTTGTAGTATAATGACGGCCGGTATACACAGAACCACTTGATGTAGGATGTGTGGATGAGAACGGATGAGGTCTGAAAAATGTAAACCCTGTGAATACCTACCAACCCATAGATCGTAGGTGACCCTCCCCAGAGAGGTGAGCTAACCCTCCACAGAGAGGCGAGCTAACCGTCCGCAGAGCGATGGATCAGGATTGGTCTATAGAAGGGTGTGCATCACCTGCGTGTGTGTGTGTGTGTGTGTGTGTGTTAGCTCGTTCCCCCTAGCGACCCTCGCCGGGCTAGGCTCATAGTGCTAGAGCTCAGACCTCGTGCTTCCGTGAGTCCACCCGGAAGCTGTTGATAAACACAGGAAACAGAATCATCAGTGGCGTTGACAGTTGTACACGTTTATTGTAGTCCGCTTCAACCAATCTACACACAAGTTTCTATATCACCAACACTTTATTTTTACGTCACGATTTCTAGATCAAAATTCCTGATAAAGAAATGGGCTGGTGTTGTTTATTTAAGATACAATTAGATTAAAGTTACAATTGGCAATTAGTTTCTCAAGCATTGTTGGTCATATTTCTCTAAACATCCTGACAGCCATCAATACAGTTATATCGCCCCCATCATGTTATTACTGGGTGGCTTACCTGTCTGTCTCCCTACCCACTCAGCAACCTGCACACACTCGGACCATGCACTTCAACTAGGCCAGGCAAACCTTTTGCTAAGCTAGCGAGAAAGCCAAGCGTTTCGGAGGAAGGCATGAATGACTTTGACGGTTGAATACTTTCAAAATCAGGCTTAATAGTTTCCTCCAAATTGCCTATCCTATCTTTGGAAAATAGATCAAAGGCCTGTTTAGACCACCGAATGTCCCACCCACTGTATGTTACCTTGTGGTTTTACTTCACTACTACTTCTACTGCAGTGTGGTGTAGTTATGTTTATCAGTCCCTTTGTATCACTGCAATAGCGGTGCTGAATTAAACCCTGTGTTGAACTGTGAGTGTTGAAGGGCAGGTAACAGAAGTCCAGGAACTCACCTGAGCTGCTTCCCGGGTCTCTCTGGCTCCAACATTCAACACATTCAGAGAGTTGGCCCTCTTCATCCTGAAGACCCCGTGTGGGCAGCGGGAAAACGGCGGGAAGAGATCACAGATTTATTCAGCATTACTTATTCATAAGTATTGCAAAGTAATTAGTAGTTCTATATTTAAATCTATTCTGTCTATTTAAATATTTATAATGTACTTCAAGGCTATGGAGCAGCCCGGACCGTACCGAATGTGTGACGCGCCCCGACTTAACGGCGAATAGCGAATGAGAGTGATTACCCAGGGTTCCTTGGGGCGCTCTCCTCGGTGCCCACTCCTTTGAGCTTGCGGACCAGCTTCTCGCTGCTGCGGCGGATGGACTCCCGCAGCTTGGTGAAGGAGCCGCTTCTCCTGAGGCCCCCCGCACCCTCCTGCTGGGGGCCCCCCGGCTCCGGCCCCGACCAGTTGGGGCGACCGTCTCCTAGGGGAAGGAGGGGGGGCGAGAGGGACACAAGCAGAGAGAGGGACAGTTGGATGGTGAACGTACAACAGGTGGGACTGAGACACGGGAAGATATTAAAAATAAATAAAAATAAAGCTTAAAAAACATGTAATGTTGATAAAGAATAATGGACTGTAGGATACAGACAAATGAAAGTATTATGTAAGTGTGTGTGTATATATATATATGTATATATATATATATGAATGGATATATAGCATATATATTTCACATTACATTTTGTCCTGGCTTTCTTGAGGTATAATTTTATTTTTTTGACAATGATGACGATGATGAAAAACAGACTA
>NC_044063.1:8892347-8969456 GCF_902167405.1 Gadus morhua
CTAAGTGGATCTAAGTGGATCCACAGTGTGTCTGTGGGGCAGCCTGTAGTCAGGGGGTTGGGGGGGGGGGGCCCTACCTGTTTGCAGAGGGGCACGGCCACCTCGTAGCGGCCCTGCGACGCGTACTGGATCACCAGGTTGTGGAGGGTCCGCAGGCGGGCTGGGATCTCGTAGCCCCCCTGCTGGGCGGCGGCGGCGGCGCAGCTGTGCCGCGGCTGGGGCACTGGGGGCGGACATTTGGGTTGAGACTGCGGTACTTAATGTTAGTGCTCCGTGAGCTGGTTCCTTAAAAGGTGACTGATCAAACCACCAGGTGTGAGTGCGATCGGTCGTTACGAGCTGTTTTGAATATCGGCCTCTTCTGACATCACGAGTGGGCGCGTCCACCTAGATGTGGGACGGATAGACGAGCAATGTTTGCTACGGTCCACTGGGTAGGCTGGAAGACTGATCTGTCCGGCACACATCTAGGTGGACACGCCCACCTGTGATGTCAGAAGAGGTCGATCAAGGGCTAATCACACTCACACCTGGTGGATTAATGTGTCCCCTTGAAAGAACAACTGGACCTAATGCAGAGTTGCTTTTTGCATCAGAATCAGATGGTTATGAAAGTGTGTGTTAGTGGTGTTTACATCCAGCAACGTTCGTTAAAACGCACAAAACACTTCGGATCATTGGGACCACACCCACATTCGTGTTGCCTTGGCGCTGCTCTTACTCTGTGACGGCTCCTCCTCTTCGGTGGGGAAGAGGTCGTCCAGCGACTCCTTATTGGACGATGGGTCTTTGTCGTCCTGGGGAGGACCAATCAAAGGCATGCTGTTAAAACACTGTGATTGGCTGAAGTCTCTCAGTCCTAAATGCTTCTCAGGTGTGTACCAGTCTGGCTAGGATCCGATCCGACTCTAATCTTTAGGAACCAGGTGGGACCGACGACGACAGAGAAACAGCCCACTCCACCGAGCTCCGTGGCCGAGATGGTTGGCTCTTTTAACCCCCCGCTGACAGGCTCCTCCCCCTCGCACCATGTGACCCAGATTGAGCGTCTGGACCCACGCTGAGAGGCTCCTCCCCCTCGCACCATGTGACCCAGATTGAGTGTCTGGACCCCCGCTGACAGGCTCCTCCCCCTCACACCATGTCGGCTGGGATGATTGGGTGTTTGAACCCCTGGCTCCGCCCCCTCACCTGTGACGGGGAGTCCTGGTCGTATTTGCGTATGGAGGCCATGAACTGCAGGTGTCTGTTCTGCTCCTCCAGCGTCACCACCTCCTGCTCCCGCTCCTGCAGCCGCGTCTGGGCCCCGGCCAGCTCGTCCCTCAGCCACTGGTTCTCCTGGCACAGCCTCCGCACCTGGGGGAGGGGGAGGTGGAGGGAGGGGGGAGGAGGGGAGAGATAGTGGAGGAGGGGGAGGAGGAGGTAGTGATAGAAAGGTGATGGAGAAGGAGGAGGAGGAGGAGAGGGGGAGGAGGAGGTAGTGATAGAAAGGTGATGGAGGAGGAAGAAGAGGAGGAGGATCAGGAGAAGAAAGAGGAGGAGGAGGAGAAAGAGAGGAGGAGGAGAAAGGGAGAAGGAGGAGGAGGTAGAGGAAGTGGTAGAAAGGCGATGGAGGAGGAGGGGGAGGAGGAGGGGGAAGAGGAGAGGGGGAGGAGGAGGTAGTGGTTGAAAAGTGAGGAGGGGGGGAGGAGGAGGAGTTGGTGTTGGAGGAGGTGGAGAAGTGAAATAGTAGAAGGATAGTAGGAGAAGATCAAAAGGAGGAAGAATGAGTAATAGAAGTAAAAAAAAATATGAAAAGAAGAAAAATGAGAACAATGAAGAACAAACGCATAGAAAAGACCACCACAGTGTGTGACTCCTGGGTGGTGGTGCTCCGGGGGCTCACCTGGGCACGCAGCTTCTGTTTCTCCGCCTCCAGAGAGCCCAGGTGGGCTGACAGCGCCATCATGACCTGGAGGAGGACAACGGAGGCTCTAGGTCCACTCTCACAACACTCTCACTACTGTCAATAGCCCTTTGGTGGTTGGTGTGTGCTCGGAGCTCAGCTGGGCGAGCAACAGGGTGTGATACTGGTCTGACTGGTGCGGTGACTAGAGTATATAAGGCTCCAGGCTGAGATGTACTGGGTTCGATCCATCCAAAACGTCCGCAGCCTACCCTGTGGGCATCTTTGAGCAAGACGACCCTACCCCTCCCTGCTCTTTGATGACATGTCCTCTGAATTCACTGTAAGTTGCTGTTGATAAAGTTAATACTTGGACTAGTAAATAGTAGACATTTCTTTAGTTGCTGTTATTCATCTGAGAAATTCCTCTCCACTGAACGTCATGTGGCCTTCGTTCAGTATGCTCTGTGCTGTTTTCATTTAGAATTACATTTAGATTTAGGGGACTTTGCTGACGCTTTTATCCAAAGCGACTTACAACCATCCATTCACACATTCTAACACCGACGGCGGGGTGACCACGTAGGGCGACAGCCAGCTCGTCGGGAGGGGTCAGGGTGAGCTGCCTTACTCAGGGACAACTCCACACTCAGCTAGGAGGAGCCGGGGATCGAGCTAGCAACCTCCCGGTTACAAGTCAAACCGCTCTACCTCTCGAGCTACTGCCGAGCTACTGCCACCCCCATGGCGTGCTATTCTGTTTGGGTGTGCACCTGTGCTTCCCCCCCAGGCCCAGCTCAATGCACTCCAGTACTGCTGGTCCTGGTTCGGCACAGATGTGTGTGTGTGTGTGTGTGTGTGTGTGTGTGTGTGTGTGTGTGTGTGTGTGTGTGTGTGTGTGTGTGTGTGTGTGTGTGTGTGTGTGTGTGTGTGTGTGTGTGTGTGTGTGTGTGTGTGTGTGTGTGTGTGTCTCTTTGAGCGTGTACCTGTGCCTCCCCCAGGCCCAGCTCGATCCTCTCCAGGGACTGGTGGATGAGGCTGCTCTTCTCCTGCTCCAGGCTGCCGCTGTCGGGCACCAGCCGTGTCTCCATGGCCCCCTGCAGGTCGTCCAGCAGACTGCGGTTCTCCCCCCGCAGCGCCTCCAGCCCCGCGATGACCTGCCGTGTGCTGCACAGAATCTCGTCCCCCGACAACATGGCTCCGCCGGAAAGGTTCCTCTTTGGCGTTGGTTTGAAGAGCGCACAGGGGAAGCTGTGCTTGAAGGGTGTGTGCAGGGAAGAGGAACAGGTAAAGGTGTGTGGGAGGACGTGTCTGTATGGAGGGGGGACAGGTAAAGGTGTGTGGGAGGACGTGTCTGTATGGAGGTTGGAAAGGTAAAGGTGTGTCAAAAGGGAGTGCTATTGTTTGGTTCACCATTTTGGTTATGGTGCTTGATTGTGGATCCGATGTCCTATTTTGTGTTGCACTTTGATATATGTGCATACACTACAACACAATACATGAGCTAAATACATCTTAAGCTATATACTGTACCTCTCTAAATCAAAAGTACATTTGATTTAGAGAGGAAATGCATGTTCTCAATAGGTTCTGAATTATCAATTTTATCACATTGTGTTAAGATCTCGACCGTCCCTGTTGAGAAGTGAGTGTATTCTTAAAATGATGTCGTCCTTTACATTAAAATAGTCCTGTAATAAAGACGTAAACTTTGACAATGATTAAACCGGTCAGATAACAATGGGCTGATATAGGCCAACAACAAAGCTCTGTAGAACTAAGTTAACCGTTTCACTTATGCTGTTTGACTCAGACATACAATACTTTGAGACTAATTGCAGTGATGAAGTCATCTTGGTCCTCATTATCAGGTATATCATTACAGCCTTATAGCCTCTGGGGGAACCAGCATCGCCTACACGCATGCTCTCACACCTGCAACACGGCATATGCACACAGTCACAAATAGAGCAATGCCATGGTTATTACGCTATCATGACATTAATCAGTGTCTTAATCCTATGAGTAACTACTTTACCATTGAACACAGTCTCAGTGATCGGAATCTGTGAATGAGACACAATAAACTACCATGAAGTGATCCACACCCAACTCATCAACAGCGTCTCCAGGGCAGAGCAGCGGTTTGTTTACCTTCGACGCGGCGCAGGCCCTCAGCGCCATATGTTCGTGTACGGATTATTTCAGTCATGCATTATAGAGCAGATCCGAATGGATACCACCGTGGTCGCACAACATTTAGAACATGTCACGACAAAAAACAGCGTCCCTGTCCCCGTAATCGCTGCACTGACTCGCATATGGCGCACGCACACGCCGTCGATAATAAAACATTCATGGCGAATTGATAGAAGATGTGACCGAGTTGTGTTGCTACGCACAGAGGGGGTTTAATGTCCCGTATAAACACACAATTGTTTGTGAATATCGTGGGCTACCTGTTAATTCCGGACTCCTGACGGTGTTTAGATCTCTTTGAATCGTAGTTGGGATACGAGATCCGTTTCATTCGAAATTAATCCACTGTGTAGGTCACAACACACGTCATGCCATGATCATCCTAAAGAGTGTCTCGACTGTAATAAAGTAGTAGTACTCTGGCAGATCATTCACCTGCTGTGTGTGGGTCCCTCTCTGTCTCGCCAGCTCAGTTTCTTCTGTCAGTTCTGCTTACCTGATCCCTGTATTCCCAGCATGCATTGCGGTGCCGGGGCTGACTGGGATGATGATGCGTCCTCGGATGGGATGGTGTCGGGGTCGGGAGACAAGGCCATCTATCTGCCGCTGGGATGAACTACTACTACCGGTGTGTTGGTCGGGACCCTGAGCTCTTGGGGCGACAGTTGGCCATGAGATTATAACCGCAACAATGGCATTATTGTCTCGGGCTTTGGTCTTGCCCTCAGTAGTGTTGCCAACAAATAAAACAGTAACTATTATATGATCATCTTTAGTTATTTTCCCATACTATTGTTTCCAGTATTGTTATATTTTCTAATCACACATGTGTGTATGTGCTTCACACATAGGACCGTACCGTATTAGTAGCTTAACTGCATAATCCAAATCCTGTGGATATAAGGAAGTTGAGGAAAAAAAGCAACTTTTAGTTACATTAAGACTTCATTAGTCTTGTAAGTAGTCGATGGAAGTGGGAGGTGGCTGAGCAGCTTTGCAGGGACTTAATGCATAAATACAAACTGCACTTCCACCCTGCTCGTGGTCTGTCTACAAACTCATCATCTTTTTCACAGCATATACTTAAAGTGGATGAAGGATTAGTTTGATTTAATAGATTTTTTGATTACGGACCAAAGTAAGTAGAAATCGGTAACCCTTAAAATAGAAGAATTAGTTAATATTGGGTTGATATTAGGTGAGCGAGAGACAGAGGAAGACAAATATAGTATATTTAGAGAGAGAGAGAGAGAGAGAGAGAGAGAGAGAGAGAGAGAGAGAGAGAGAGAGAGAGAGAGAGAGAGAGAGAGAGACAGAGACTAGTTTTAATAGGGAAGACAGAGGCTCCCAAAAGTCTAAACCTGCAGTTTGCTCAAGATTTGTAGAGAGGGAGCCAGAGAGCTAGACCGCTCAGTGAGATGTGGATCGAGAGAGAAAGGGGAGGGAAGGCAGAGAGAGAGAGAGAGAGAGAGAGAGAGAGAGAGAGAGAGAGAGAGAGAGAGAGAGAAAGGAGAGAGAGAGAGAGGAGAGAGAGAGAGAGAGAGAGAGAGAGAGAGAGAGAGAGAGAGAGAGAGAAGGAGAGAGAGAGAGAGGAGAGAGAGTGGGGGGAGGGAAGACAGAGAGAGAGACAGAGGCAGAGGCAGAGAGACAGAGATAAAGAAACAGCGAGACCGAGACAAAGAGGGGTTAAAAGAAGAGAGAGAGAGAAAGAGAGAGAGAAGAGAGAGGTCAAGATAGCAGCGATAGCAAGAAAACTGAAGGAGTGAAGTGTGTGTGTGCGTGCATACGTGTGCAGACGTGCATGCATGCATGCATGCCCATGTTTGTCCGTGTGCGTGCGTGTGTGTGTGTGTGTGAACACGTATCTTTTCACATGATCCTGACAGACACTTATATGATCCATGTGATTGATGGCTCAGCTGTCCGGGGGGTCGAGTAGCTCAGCCAGCTGACGCGGGCCCCTGTCTCGGGCCCCTGCCTTGGGCCCCGCAGCCTTATAAGGCCTGGGGCCCTCGTGACTCCCCAGGACCCACTGTTCCACGACAGGGCCTGCTAGTACACTTTTACTAGACCCCCCCGCACCACTATATACCACCTGCATGCCCCTTATATGCCTAGGGTCAGTGCAGGGATAGGTGTCCACGGACGGGGCAGGGTCAAGGGGTCAAGGGGTCATGGGGTTGGGCTTTGGGGAAGGCTGAAGACTACTGGGAGTGGGGAGAGGGGTCACACAAGGCTTAGGGTGGGGAAACAAGTCTATTTATAAAAAAATATATAGAATAGAAGTAACTAAGTACGTTTTTTTTTAACTGTTTATTTTTTCATGTTTTATTTGTGAAAGACACACAACTGCTCCCGGTGATTTGCTTGATTAATTATGGGATGCTTGCAAGCATATTGTCACGTCTCGCCCTGCTCCTTAAGTTATGTTTTATTTGTTTCATTCATTCTTTCATTGCTCCCCGTAGTACTCTTTTACCCTAACCTCCTAACCCGCGGCCCTTGTGTCTCCCTGCTCTGTGATTGTCCTCCCTCGCCTTGATTAGCTCAGATGTCCCTCATCCTCATCCCACTCCTGGTGTATTGAGCCTGTTTCCCTTCCCCAGTGCCAGTTCCTCTTAGTGCATTTACATCTAACGTCCAAGCATGGTCCCGGACTAGGAGTGGGGAAGAGGACCACATTTAATCCTATCTTGGATCACAACTCTCCTGAACTAAGTCTTAATTCTGGAGGAACTTCCTAGTTACTAACATGAGGGGAATTCTAAATATGATACAAAAAAAAGTACTCATGATAAGAAAACAATGCAATTATTGTTCCTCTGCTGCAGAGGAACAGAGTATAGAACAACAGACTATAGATGTGGCTTATACAGATGCAAGCCACATCGAGACAAGCCAGCCTCTATAGTCCCAGCAGTGTGTGTAAGGCCAGCACATTCAGAGCGTGTGACACTGTTACAAAGAGGCGATCTTTCTCTCCAGCTTTCCATCGGCCTTTCAATGGCAGACAGAGAGACTTTAACGTATGCATTCCTATGTGGGCAAACCCTATGTCATTTCGGCAGAATTAACTAAGGTATTTGTACCTATTTTTGTTTTTAAAGTGTTCTATAAAAGGCAAAGAACCCCCAAGAAATCTGTTTAAATTAAATGAATTAGTGGTTTAATCAAGCAATCGAGGCAGTTTGCACCTTTGCAGTTCAACTTAATGTCACCCCGGACGTGTTTGGTAATTATCACGGCCTCCGGATAATCCAGCGCGGTAATCTTCAGCAATCTACAGTGTATCGGGTGACGTGTGACCGTGTGATGTTCATCACTTTAGATCAGTGGTTCTCAACTGGTCTGGCCTTAGGACCCACGTCTTCCCATCGGCATTAAGTCGTGACCTACTTTTATGCAATTAAGACCAAGCAAATATATTTCTCAGAAAATGGGCAAGTAAACAGTACACACATACACATTGTCATCACGACAATATCATCATGACACAAACCCATCCTGATGATTCCTGCCCGCAGGCAAACTATCAACTAGTAAGTGTGGCATCATTCACATACATGCACTCGGACATGAGTAGGTCAGGATCCTCTGCGTGATGGAAGATGGATGGAAGAAGAGAAATCCAAGAAACATTTCTAGACCTCAAAACGGTGTCCCGATCACAGGCCAGACACGGCTGTGAACCCCGGGGGGAAGTGAGGGTGGAGGTGGAGCTGCCTCCGAACCGTGGAGTAGGACATGTTGGCATCATCCACACTGACAACAGCAGAACCCAGCTGCCACCAATACACAGCTGTTACTGGGAGGGACACAGCTGGCATGGTGGAGCAGTTCTATGTGTGTGTGTGTGTGTGTATGTGTGTGTGTGTGTGTGTGTGTGTGTGTGTGTGTGTGTGTGTGTGTGTGTGTGTGTGTGTGTGTGTGTGTGTGTGTGTGTGTGTGTGTGTGTGTGTGTGTGTGTGTGTGTGTGTGTGTGTGCGTGCGTCATTATTTCACGTGTGTTTAGGAAGACCCTGTTAAGAACAGTTGTCCATAGTAGAGACACATGCGTGGCCAGGAATACCTTAAAAGACCCACCACACGCAAACACACACGCACACACACATACATGCATGCAATCACATGTAACGTCTATATTTACTTCTTCAATTATTACTACATACACACTGAACACTTAACCACATCGTTAGTACCATATTAAGCGCTATATCAATTTCATTTATTATTATTATTATTATTATCGTCCAAACACACATTACATGGCATATGTATTTACACTCTAGTTGTATTCTGTCATCTACAGTGTGTACACTCTGTACTTTGTGTGAGGTAATTGATCCAAAATCCAATGAGACCCGATCTGATACCAGACTGATCATGTGAGGGTCATGTGGTGGAAAAAGACCAAGAGGTAGAGGGAAGGGCGGGGGGGAGGTAGGATGGGAGGGAGGGAGGGGGGGAGGGAGGGGGGGGGGGGGGGGGGAGGGAATGACAGCTGAGTCAAGGCAATTCAATCTGGCTAGCAGGAGGCCAGATAGCCCTAGTGATGAGCTGCTATACATAGGGACCCTTTAACTGTTTCAGCTCCCCCCCACCAGCCGCAGCAGCTACTGGTAACTGTTTCAGCCCCCCATCCCCCCAGCAGCCGCTACTGGTAACTGTTACAGCTCCCACCACCACCAGTAACTACTGGTCCCCCTCATGTGTGTAGATATAAATACACCACACGACCACACCTCCATTCAAATTATACTAAAATGGGGCATTTATTATTTTTGTTTCCTATTTAATGCAATGTGTGTTAAACATGAATATCTATCTATCATTCTGTCTATTTATTTATTTGTCTGTCTGTCTTTCAATTAATTCAGAGAATTCCAGTAGCCTTCCAGCAGCATCAGCCCAGACACCTTCCGCCCTCCTAGAGAGCAAGAGATCTCAACGTCCTTAGAGACATCTAGCTAAATATATCTACTACACTACAGTATGTACTATGTCATTTTGGGGTTGTATTTATTTATGTGGGGGCTTGTTGTTGTTGTTGTTGTTGTTGTTGTGCAAAATGGCTTCCTTTAACATCTGGTTGTCAACAGGTTCACTGTGTTTATGCGTTAGGCCTGTTTCTGTGTCGTTGACACATCTTCCTGTCTCTTGTCCTGTCAGAGAACAACAGAGAGCAGTGCAGTTCCAATGCATATTTAAAAGAAGTTGCTAATAAACTGGACACTAGTGGTTAAATGCACCCCTCATGGCAGAAACATTGCATGCTTAAGAGGAGAGACAAACACCCGGACCACCACTTTGAAAAACTGTGAATGTTTTTTAAATGCACCCCTCATGCCAGGTAAATGCAGCCTCAAGTGAGTTTCCGTCAACGGAGGACAGCTGTACAGCCGTAACGCCTAATCAGCCAGTGACAAGGGTAACCATAGCAGCCCATCGGAGGATAATATGCATCCAATCCTGATTGAATATTAATTTCACAACAGCTGGTAATTATCCTCAGGCTCTCCCTTGCTATCGGCTTACACCATAAGCAGGCAAGAACGATCGTAAAGGTAAAGCAATCAGTATAGTAGAGAGGATCCCTATTCGAGTAGCCTTTTTGGCTTGCTTTTTATTTGGTCACCAAGGCTTAAACCCCAGTGAACCATTGGGGGCAAACATTCTTGATAAGAACAGGCAATATGTAAATATGTCCCCTTTTTTCCATTACAGAAATCATAACATCAAATATTTAGGCGATATACGGTCCCCCAAATAAGAAATGTCCCTGTTTTTCATCTCAGAAACCTGGCCATGCTAATAAAGTCTTATTGCTCGACTGAACTCATGCAAACCGTGGTGTTGGGTTCGATTCTGTTATATTTGGGCGAGCCGCTACTCGCTAATAAAACACAGGTCACCGTGATGGGGGTCTGACACGGCCCTTGCCCCCTTTGGGGTCCCGGAACAGGACCCCGGAGGCTCTGGTGACAGGGTGTGATACTAGCCCTCACACCCAGCACACACACCATGTAGCATGTTAGCACCATACTGAGCATACACAGAGACCCAAATACCTAGGTACACCCAAACCTAGTGCATTTACATCTAACGTCCAAGCATGGTCCCGGACTAGGAGTGGGGAAGAGGACCACATTTAATCCTATCTTGGATCACAACTCTCCTGAACTAAGTCTTAATTCTGGAGGAACTTCCTAGTTACTAACATGAGGGGAATTCTAAATATGATACAAAAAAAAGTACTCATGATAAGAAAACAATGCAATTATTGTTCCTCTGCAGCAGAGGACACCGCTACTAGAGGACACCGCCACCGTACACCCAAGTCCACCTCGCCCTGTGTGTGTGTGTGTGTGTGTGTGTGTGTGTGTGTGTGTGTGTGTGTGCGTGCGTGCGTGCGTGCGTGTGTGCGTGCGTGCGTGCGTGGTGATGGGGATGGCGTGTTTACTTATTACACATTGATTTAATTAAGACAGATCCGTTCGCCGGGAGAGAGAACCGATATGGACAGCATCGAGAGGCGATGCTGGGTGTTGATTTTTCAGGAAGAAGTGGTATCGTTGGCCACACGAGTTGTAACTAGGCAACAACAGCTGTGGGATTCAGGGCAGCAGTCCAAACGACAGCTACCTGACTGAGCTCCTGGTCGCTTGGCCTTGTTGTCTCTCCGATATGTCTCCTTCTTGGTTCATTTACTTGGCCCCTATCACTCCCCTAGCCTGGGTGGAATGTGGAAACTCCATTCTGAAGCCCCTTGCTATATTCTACTGCATTCTATTATACTCTACTGTATCCTAATCTCTTCTACTATCCTACACTCTACTCTATTATCCTCCATCCTGTGATTATTCTCATTGCGTAATCCCCCCACCCCCACCCCGATGGTTGCATAACTGTACTTTTGGCAGCAGGGCCGGGGACGGCTGGGAGGGGTCTGGGTGGGGGTCTGGGTGGGGGTCTGGGTGGGGGTCTGGGTGGGGGTGGGCGAGGGGGAGGGGCCTGGGGATAGTGTGGCGGTCTAATCTTGGAGCAGAGAGCAATGCCAGGGTGGCAGGTTCCCGGGCCACAGTCTGAGCACCTGACACCGGCCGGCCTCAGGCTGCAGCAGGCCTCCCCTATTCACTGTTGAATAAGGGAGCCCTGCTTATTCAATTCAATGGCTTTTAGTTACCCAAATCCAATGGTGCACAGGATTTAAATCACTCAGAGGGCTTTTAAGGCAACGTTAAGTTTTTGTTAAAGTTGGACGTCTTGAAATGCTTTATGACAAAAATTCTTCAGACAATGTGCTCAAAATGTAAAGTAACAAAGAAGACAATAGGAGCAGGTGCAAAAACATAAGAGACATGCCTTATGGGAGATTAATGGGACCGATAACAAACATCAGAAGTTGGTGTGGAGGGTACCCTACGGTTTTACCAACCCCTCTCAAGAGGAAAGCACCATGCAGCGTAACTAACTGTTATGTAATTAATGTAAAAAAATGTCATAAAGTCGCAAAAGCAGCAGCTTAAACAAGTCACATTAACCTGGAATTCAAACTGCTTCACTCTGCGTATCACAAGTATGTTCATGGCTGACCTCTTGACCCGTTGACCTTTAGAGGCAAACCAATACTTTGCTGAGGCAACGAAGTGTTGTGTAAGTGTTGTCTTCTGGCCATGTTTCCGAGCGGTTTGACGCGTTGATCTTAACCCTCCGTAATACAGGTAACCCTGGAAGACGTTGTCTTGGCAACCCGCTTAAAGACAGAATGCCACATTTCCCATAGGGCCGTCTGGCATGCTTTGGGGAAACCAGTCTCTGATGTAACAGAGGAAGCTGGTGGCCTCCCTGGTGTCGGTGTGTGAGTGTGAGCGTGTGTGTGCGTGTGAGAGAGAGAGGGAGAGACACTTTGTGCGAGTGTGTGTGTGTGTGTGTCTGTGTGTGTGTGTGTTTGTGAGATAGCGATAGAGAGAGGCAGAGAGAGAGAGAGAGAGAGAGGGTTTGTGTGTGTGTGTCTGTGTGTGTGTGTGTGTGTGTGTGTGTGTGTGTGTGTGTGTGTGTGTGTGTGTGTGTGTGTGTGTGTGCGTGCGTGTGTGTGTGTGTTTGTGTCCCGTAGCAACGACCCAGGGGGTCTGTTCTGGCACTTGATGTAGGGGTATGATTTAATATGTGTCCGCGTGTTAGTTACCCAAATCTATCTTGTTACTGATTAGCGTAATGGGACTGGCAACTACCAGGGGTGGGGGCAGAGTGAGTGGGGGCTGAGTGGGGTGGGGGGTGAGGGGTGGGTCTGAATGTCTGGCTGGAAATAGATTGGAAGGTAAGGTTTACGATAGAATGTTCTGTCCTGAACCCTTTCGAACTTGTTTAGAATCTGTACAGATCATACTTCATGTTTGTGCTCACGTCAGCCCTGGTAGATACAGAGCGAACCGAGGTCCTTCCCCTACTAACTAGGTAAACTGTGAACCGGTGACCATTCAGCGTCGTCAGGATTCCTTCTGGCTGAGAGAGAATTGTCGCTGGTGCGAGGTGTCAATGAATGCATGAATGTACTGTATGTAACACATGCATGTGGAAATGTATGCGTGCACAGGAGCACGATTGCATTGTAACAAGAGTACACACCTGTCCATCGGTCCATGCATGAATAGGTTACTCAGTCAGTGCACCTGTCGATGGGTGGGATTGCACTTGTGAATCCAAACACAATTTTCAATATATATATTTAAGTCACAATAAATATAATGAAAATGTATGTAGCAAAAATTTCAGGCCATATAGAGGTCAAAGGGCCACGCCCTTGAAACAAAAATAAACCTAAAAAGCACGAACCATTCGATAATTATCTTAAAAATCCTGACCAGTTTATATTGTATGTAAACATTCAGACCATCTTCATTGCCATGACAACACTAAAGATGCCAGGCGTTTATTTATTAGCGACACTTAATGACAGCCAATCACCTTCATGTGCAAAACCACAGGAGATGTTACCCTTGGGGCCCTTCAGCATGTCTGAGGACAAGAAGATACGCAGACACATACACACATACAGACATACAGACACAAACACACACACACACACACACACACACACACACACACACACACACACACACACACACACACACACACACACACACACACACACACACACACACACACACACACTGCACTCTGACACACATGCATGTAAGTAGTACGAAAGTGAGCTGCAAGCCGCAGCCCCTATGCAACATGATCTACACTTCAGTCATTGATGTGCTGAGGTAATAAGGACCTAATCCTAGACAGAACTGTGATGTAAACTACTCCAGGGAACAGATTTAAAACCTAACTTTAAATCCTATATTATATATTATCTCATTAACAATATTTTCAAAGCCTAATTATTTATATTAAACTTTAATCCAAAGCAACCAAAAGTCCATCCAGACACAGGCCATTACGGTAGAGTTAGGGTTCAAGCCTACAAAGGATTGGAGAGATGGGGATCAAACCGATAATCTTTTCTTCGATCCCTGTACTAAAGCGAACTCGTGTCCTATCCCTGTTACTAGCAGGCTGAGGTGAAGGGGCGTGGCCTGATGGCTGGGTGGGCGGAGCTAGGCCGGCCACAGCTGTTGTCCAAGGCCCCATGTTCAGAGCAGTGATGTACGTTCTTGCCTTTTAGAAAACGGGGTACCCCCCCGCCCCTCCCTGCGCTCCGACCAATCCCGACCCAGGGCACGGGTGCGGCCGGCCAATGGGGAGAGAGGTCCTGGTATAAGAAGCACAGCCTGGCACCTGGCGGAGTTGGGCTACCCCTACAGTTGATTACAGGATTTGATCCCGGGATCTGTTGTTTCTTTCTCTTGAGCAGGTAAAGCAAAAATCAATCTGCCGCTGTGCAATGCAATGAGTTGGGATGAGCATGGGAGGCCTGTGGGACTCGACGTTCTCTCCTAGAAATACGGACGCAACTCGCAACCCTGCAAAGGAAAAACACGGAGACAGGAAGGGAACTCACTCCTCTGCCGGAGCCCTGAAGCCCCCTGTATCTCTTGCATTTTTGCATTTCCTATTTTGGACTTTTGTTATCCGACTACGGAGCCTGGTTTAAGATACCGACCGCAGGCCTGCGTAGGCCGGCGGTGTCTGCAGGCCTGCAGGGAGGTGTTGGCAGGGGGGGTGGCATGGAGGCCGGAGGGGTGGAGGGTGTTGGAGGAGGGTTCGGGGGAGGCTGGTGTGTCTCAGCTGTTGCGCTGACGGCAGTTGTTGGCGTGGCTCTGGTGTCCGTGCGTGTGCATAGCGAGGAGCGCTTAATATAGCCGCCGACCTGCTGGAGCCCGGCGCCGTGACCTTTAGACACGCCAGGTGTCCCGGATCGAATGCACCCCAAGTGTTTCTAAGAGACAGGGAGAGTTATATCGGATTGTTACGTATAACTACCATACTACTATCAGACTTTGTTATGCTTTTCGCGAGAGAGCTGGTCTCTTAAGATTCTTAACTTTATACAGCCTTTCAATTCATCTTTGCATTTTGATTGGTCCTTGCAACCAGGAGTATTGATTGGTTGATTGATTGGCGCATCTCCTCTAATTAGGATGCTGCAGTGGACCTGGTTGTAACTGCCTGGGTGTATCTGCATGCACGTTGCAGCCCAGCTTATAGTGTGTCCGATTGGGGAAGCTGAGCGATGCTCGCTCGTTTCTTTAGCTTCCAGGAGCATCGGAACAGGTGCAGAGAGGGCAGCTGTTAACGCAGCAGCTTTTTATAATCCCGGAAGGGCAGGCAGGTTGCACAGCTGCTGCACAACAGGAGAGAGGGAGAGGGAGAGGGAGAGGGGGGGGGGGGAGACAGAGAAGGAGAAGGGGGGGGAGAGAGAAGGAGAGGGAGGGGGGAGAGAAGGAGACGGAGAGGGGGGGGGGGGGGGGGGGGGGGGACAAAGGCGGGGAGAGAGGAAGAGAGCCAGATTGAGACATATTCAGAGGGAGATGATGAGAAGGTGTTTAGTCTTCACCAGGAGACTAATAGATAAGGCTCTTGAGGGCCTTTATGAAGCCCCAGCCAGGACACAGGGTATAATAATCTCTGAGTTGTGGGAAGGTTTGCTCCATTGGTTCTACATCCAAATCATCTCTAACAGCCAGTTGTAGATAGTCAGATATAATGTGATAGAAGCTAATCACAAATCATTAGCCTCGTTGTCTTTGTATTCTAAATTTCGTTTATGGGTTTCGACCAGACAACAGCTTTATAAAAAAGTTAATAGCAAACTTTTATTACTATATTCATTATTTTGTACTTTTGAGAAGGATATTGGTATTGATCCCTTATATTGCAAATTAAGTGATTTTATTTATTTGGATTGGTATTGAAGTGTTTACGTCCTTCTGCCCTCCAGACAGAACTAAAGCTACAGCCATGGCAAAGAACTGCCACAATGACTACAAGATGAAGTTCTCCGGGGACGAGGAGTTCCCCGATCTGTCTCTGCACAACAACCACATGGCCAAGGTACGAGTCCCCTATCTACCCTCACCCTTCACCCTTAACCTAACCTTAACCCTGTCTCTACACAACCACTACATGGCCAAAGTACAACCCAGATCTCTGATCCCCATCCCTAACCCTTACCTGTTTCAACAACCACTAGGTTAATAGAGAAGGTTATCGACCTCAAAACACGATATAACGATAATTTTGTAGTGCTGATGCGATATGATTGCAATTCTGTAAATATTGCGATAAGATACTCTGATTCTTTGCGCAACCGTGTTTTTTGTATGGTTAACGTTAAGGGTCTTAAGGCCATTCTATTTCAAACAAACATGGCCGAACAGAACCGAACGTAGCTCAGGGCACTGGACTCTTGGTGCTGCGGGGGCTTGGTCCTGGTCTTCATGTGTGTGTGTGTGTGTGTGTGTGTGACCTCAGGTGCTGACCAAGGACATTTACAACAAGCTGAGGGGAAAGTCCACCCCCAGTGGCTTCACCGTGGATGACATCATCCAGACCGGTGTGGATAACCCCGGTAAGAGGCAGCAGCTCGTGGGCCTATAGAGTGTAGACCCCCCAGGACATCAGTCTGGTGGTCCCGGGGATGGTAGTACCACCATATCGTGAACCATTTTCTATCTAGTCGGGTGGGATTGTTTTACCTAAAACTAGGGATACAATGTATGTGTGTGTATAGCGTATCAAATATACTTTTTATTTTTTTAGTAATAAAGGCAAAATTAAGTATTGGTAATACCTACATTTAGTACACTTGAATAGTATACTATACAGAGAACAAGTAAGGCAGGGAATAGAAGGGAATTGGTACTCATTCATTAATGTATGTGTGTGAGTGTATCGGTTACATCAACAAGCGTCTACCGTGACAGCTCTTGTGCATGACCACTAACCATGCCCCCCCCCCTCCCCTCCAGGCCACCCCTTCATCATGACCGTGGGCTGCGTCGCTGGTGACGAGGAGTCCTACGAGGTCTTCAAGGATCTGCTGGACCCCATCATCTCCGACCGTCACAGTGGATACAAACCCACCGACAAGCACAGGACCGACCTGAACTTCGAGAACCTGAAGGTAAGCCGGGCCGGCCAGCAGGGCCTGTAGATGCAGCGTGCCCCCCTTCAGTGGTTCTGAGGAAGCAGAGAACAGCAGTGTGAGAATGAGTGAGGGAGCGAGAGGGAACTCACCACAACAACTCCTCCTCTGCAGAAATACTCTCTCTGTCTCTGTCTCTGTCTCTCTCTGTCTCTGTCTCTGTCTCTGTCTCCCTCCCTCTCTCTGTCTCTGTCTCCCTCCCTCTCTCTGTCTCTGTCTCCCTCTGTCTCTCTCTCTCTCTCTTTCTCTCCCTCACTCTCTCACTCTGTCTCTCTCTCTCTCTCTCCCCCCCCCCCCCCCTCTCTCTCTCTCTCTCTCTCTCTCTCTCTCTCTCTCTCTCTCTCTCTCTCTCTCTCTCTCTCTGTGTTAATGACGTCTGTTAAAAGTCCATTCACCACACCTCTCGTCTTCTGTCGCCCCCCAGGGAGGAGATGACCTGGACCCCGCCTACGTGCTCTCCAGCCGCGTGCGTACCGGACGCTCCATCAAGGGGTTCACCCTGCCCCCCCACAACAGCCGTGGGGAGCGCAGAACCATCGAGAAGCTCTCCATCGAGGGTAACTATCGGCTAGTCTAGTCCAGTCACGTCAAACAAAGGGGTCTCAATGTATCACCGTTTCTTATCTTCTGTTCTTTTGGGGGATGACTTATGCGGACATCATTCATTCTACTTCGAGCTTCTTGAACTGGTCTTGGGTTTCTGTTAAAAAAACAACACATTTCATAAGAAAATATTTTTTTTTGGATTGGGTGTACACGACCCCCGAGTATATTGAGGCCCAAGATATTACAGAGGGAGAGCGTGTTGGGGCACTCAGAGTATTCTGCAGACATGACCGGTACTAGCTTCCAGCTGCTGATGAGTCTGCCGTGGTTCTGTCCCCAGCTCTGGCCACCCTGAGCGGTGAGTTCAAGGGTAAGTACTACCCCCTGAACGGCATGACCGACAAGGAGCAGGACCAGCTGATCAACGACCACTTCCTGTTCGACAAGCCCGTCTCCCCCCTGCTGACCTGCGCCGGCATGGCCCGCGACTGGCCCGACGCTAGAGGCATCTGGTGAGGGACGCACACACGCACACAGACACACACACACGCACACACTAACACACACGCACAGAATATCCAGTTAGTGTGACAAACTGTTGCTTATTCTGCACGTTTATACAATGTACAAAGATTATTTTGTCCCTGAAAGAGATTATTATTAAAGTCGTTTTCCCCTTTTCTTTCTGGTGCTCTCTCTCCCTCTCCGTCTCTGTCTCTCTCCCTGTCTCTCTCCGTCTCTCTCTCTCCCTCCCTCTCCCTCTCTCACCCCGTCTCTCTCCGTCTCTCTCTCTCTCTCTCTCTCTCTCTCTCTCTCTCTCTCTCTCTCTCTCTCTCTCTATCTCTCTCTCTCCCCGTCTCTCTCTCTCCTTCTCTCCCTCACCCTCTTTGTCTCTCTACCCGTCTCTCTCTCTCAGGCACAACGATGCTAAGACTTTCCTGGTCTGGGTGAACGAGGAGGATCATCTCCGCGTCATCTCCATGCAGCAGGGTGGCAACATGAAGGAGGTGTTCAGACGCTTCTGCACCGGTCTGCTGAAGGTAACACACACACACACACACACACACACACACACACACACACACACACACACACACACACACACACACACACACACACACACACACACACACTATACATACACACACACACACACACACACTGATATGTACGCACACACACATTGTCCACACTCTTACACATGTATGCACACACACACACACACACACACACACACACACACACACACACACACACACACACACACACACACACACACACACACACACACACACACACACACACACACACACACACACACACACACACACACACTCCTAACGCTGAGCCCCTCCCCCCGCAGATCGAGGAGACCTTCAAGAAGCACAACCACGGCTTCATGTGGAACGAGCATCTGGGATACGTGCTCACCTGCCCCTCCAACCTGGGAACCGGCCTGCGCGGCGGCGTGCACGTCAAACTCCCCAAGCTCAGCACACACGCCAAGTTCGAGGAGATCCTCACCAGGCTGCGTCTGCAGAAGCGCGGAACCGGTACGTTCCCGTTCTGTTCCTGTCTGGAGTTCCCCGCCATGAGACCCTTAATTCTCCTGGTTGGGTTTGAAAGATAAACAAAGTTTTAAACACAGTAATGACCAGAACATATATGAATAGATTGATCATCTATATTTGTACATTCTGAATTCTGTGTTTATTTGCTAAAAAATATACATAAAAAAACAAAAATACATTTTTGCATGGCCTACACAATATACAGTATAAATAAGTATACAGATATAGGCCTACTCAATGTTTTTTTTTATCCAAATGTCACCATGGATGTAGGCTCATCGGTGGTAACTGACCAGCGATCAATAGAAACCTTAATTTATATTTCCCCTCCCTGATTCAACCACCAGGTGGCGTCGACACAGCCTCCGTGGGCGGTGTGTTCGACATCTCCAACGCCGATCGTCTGGGCTCCTCCGAGGTCGATCAGGTCCAGATGGTGGTTGATGGTGTCAAGCTGATGGTGGCGATGGAGAAGAAGCTGGAGAAGTCCGAGTCCATCGACGACATGATCCCTGCCCAGAAGTAAATCAGTAAAGACGGAACAGACAAATGGATACCTGCAATTTTTTGTATATTATAAAAAAACAAAAACCGAACGGGTGGTCTTGTTGTAAAGTTAGCTTTGCCGGATGATGCCGTCTGGCAGATTTTCCTGAGAACAACGCTACTCTGTCATCAAGCGTTGCTTCTTACTTCTGACTTCTGAACACTGTCTCTTCAACCTACTGACCTTTTCATTTCACTTCCTACTTTCTACTTCCTTTCCCACTTTAACCATCTTCCAATCTCTCTTTTAACATCCTGGGATCAATCGGAGCCAATAGTCCTGCTATGAGCGCTGACCGAAATTCATCAACACCTTTTGTTTGTAAAATATTGGTTGACAAATAAAATCACGCCCCATGTTACAATCAAACCTGTGAAGTTTCCTGATTTTGTTTTAGAAAATATTAATATAGGCCTTCAAGCATCACTTCGGTCCCACTGCCAGGTGAAAGGGCACCAGATACATGTGACTGTTGGGCCGTTTCCGATTGGCTCAAATTGGGGTTTACCTGACTAGATTCTCCCCAACGTCAAACACATGCCCCTACTACTGCTTACTATTTATTAGTCAGTAATGAATGCTTTTGTCCAAGGCGTCCATCACAGAGAGAGCGAAGACACACACAAAATAAACTTTCACTGTAACACCCCGGCAAAACACGAAACAAATGAACAGTGAAGTGGTTTGAAAGTCTTTATTGAGTTTGCGTCACACATGGTTTCCTTGGAGACATGCAGCCGGACTGCAGGTCGGTCATCGGTTATTCAGCCCGTAAGTATCATTGATAAAAGCAACTGCCTCAACACACACTACAACAAAACGCTCTGGTCTCACAGCGTGGCCCGCTTCATGTTCGTTGACAGTACAGTCGGAAAGTACGGAGTGGTGGACCAAAAAATAACTGAACAGAAAAAGAGTTGGCAAAGGATTAGCCCTAAATCACAGCTTTAACATTTAAGACAGTGGTGGCCATCATGGATGGGACTGCAGGTCTCCCGGTAAAGTATTAGTCATCACAGCGGTAGAAATATGAAGTCTGTCCTTACACTTCACCGTCGACATTCAGAAGTCCACGTTTAGTCAGATGGTTCAAAAAACGTCAACACAACAAATGCTTCGGCCTATTTTTCTGCAAACATAGTACCAAATGGGATTACGTTCAGAGAACTTTGCACCATACGTGTGAGCAGGCTCCAGGGTCCAGTCCAGTGGCTACATTCTATTAAGTTAGTGGCTTTATTTATTTATAGAGGGGTACCCTACATCCTACCGAGGTCATTCAAGGTCAGCAATTTCATTCACGCCCCCTCCTTAGCTCTCCACAGCTGAAGACACCAACGCTACACCGACTTCACACATGCATCCAGGTTCTGCAGTGGCCCGATGGTACCAACCAGACCAACGCCGCAACAGTCCTACACCGTTTGAGAAAACACGCAAAGGTGATGGGTCAACAGTCGTAACGCCCCCTTAACAGTACTGCAGTGTGATTGGTCAACACAAGGCCAAGGGTGTGGCCACCAGGGTTCAGCGTGTTGCTACTCGGGGTCTGAAAATAGGGAAGTGATGTTAGGACGGGACAGAAGAGTATTCAAATCAATGTTGCTTTCAATGAACACATGGTGGCTTTTCTGTGTTGAAAGGGCGTCTTGCGTCTATTAGTCGTCGAACCGGTCTTACCGCATAAACACATCGACCAAGACCTACGGCCATTGCTACAGTACGGAACAGCACGGCAGCAGGAAACAAATACTGTTTGAACTCATCACATGAAGTGACGTTATCACTACAGTGGCTAATTCTACAGGTTCTACTAGTGAAACAAGCGAGTGTCAAACACAGATTGGCTGTTGGGTAAGTCTGCATTTGTAGACACTGTTAAGACGTGTTGTATGGCTGGTGGGATTCGCGGGGTGTACAGTGGCTTCCAGGCGCAGCTAGGACTGCCCAAACGGCATCAACGACAACAAAGTAATCCAAACCGGTTTTCAGGTAGGAGACAAGAGAGTACACTTTTAGTATTTCCCCAACAGACATGTTTGTCACCACGGTTTGACTGTTTCCACTGAAATGTAGTCTGCGCTGCTGTGTGTTATGCTTGAGATTTGGATCTAAATTAGTGAAGATTGGAGTAAGGAGAGCGGACCATACAGTCCCTGTACTGGAGGTGGATACAAAGCACGTCACTCAATAGAATCCTTAGACATCACTGGTCATCCATCTTCACGACCTCCACCTCCCTGACAAGCATACAAACAATCAGACATTATTTTAAATGTATCCCTTTCGAAAATAAAAAAAAACAGCATTCTCTGAGTTGGAAAACCTTGTTTTTCCTTTCACCGTTAACACACCGTAACAGTCTCCTTTTTCTAGGACTCTTGAATAAGTTATTTGTTTCCAATGCTTGTTTGGACCTTACTCTTCCCATGTAGATCTATCGTGTGGTGAAAGGTGCAGGAAAATAAAAACAGGAGTATAGTACATCCTTTTATTTCATCGTGTGGACAAGTAGTGATGTTCCGCTAACCTACGTGTCATTATGGGACAGGGGGCAGCTTCGCTAGTGAGGGAACGTCGTGTTTAGCTACCGATCCGTTTGTAGGCAGACTGAGAACCGACTGGGATGTGTTTGTACCAAGGTACAATAAAAACAACATGAACAGTAAAACAGGTGCCATGGACGAATGGACAGACAGAACGTCTTAACATGTGTCTACAGCTCAACCGAGTGAAGGGGAACTGACGCGAGTCTCTGCACATCTCCCTCTAGAGGCCGAGAAACAGACTGCGCCCTCTCGTTTTAAAATCGTGGTGGGAAACATCCTCCGCCAACATGACCCAAAATGTAAAACAACAGAGGTCAATAATCACCTGCCCATTCTAAAAGCATACAACAATAACAAAATACTATGTAACAAATAAAACAAAAGTCTTTAAATAGCAGCTCTTTAAAAAGGAATGATGACAAATATGATACAATAGGAGTGAAAATGAGAAAACAGAGTTGCTCATTCTCGTCGGCAAATGTGGAATCATGGAGGGGAAAAGACGGTTGACTCCATGAGGTCACGAGTTGGTGGGGGGGTGGTGGTTCCTACGCAAGGGGGTTCAAAGGTGGCAGCTCCAGTCGTCACCATCGTCTTCATCAGCCTGCAGAGGGCGCTCTATCCGTGTCTGTGCGTCCGTTGTTTCTCCCGCTGGGAGAAGAGGCGTGTCCCTGCCGGAGGCCGGGCGTCCGCCGCGCGGAGAGAAGGAGCAGGAGGAGGAGCAGGAGGAGATGACGGCGAGCGGCTCTTCGCCTCCTCACCCTCATCTTCCTCGATCCTCCTCCTCCTCCTCCTCCGTCGTCGTCGTCCTCCCCGTAGCCCCGCCCTGTCCCTGTGCGGCGTGGCCCCGCCCCCGCCCCCCACGCCCCGCCCTCAGAGCTCCAGCTCCTTAGACACTTTGGTGGCGATGTCTCTGAAGGCGAGTGGCGCGCCCCACAGGCGCTTGAAGCGCACGCCACTGCTCTGCGCGGGGACGGCGGCGAGGGCGCCGGCGGGGCCGGCGGAAGCCCCGGGGGGGCCCCTGGCGCCGGGCAGCTGGCACACCTCGGCCTCGAAGGCCACGCGGGCGCCGGCCGCGCCGTGCGTGCAGGACAGCAGGAAGGGGCCGGCCTGGTGGACCTGGCAGCCGCAGCTCTGGGCCGCCTCGCGCAGCGCCAGCACCACCTCGGCCGGGTCCCGCTGGCTCCGCACCCTCACATCCCAGCCGCATCGGGGGGCCCGGGGCTCCAGCGCCTTCTGATGCCCAGGTAGATGGCGACTGGGGGGGCCGGGGAAGGGGGGCCGAGGGGTGGGGAGATGGAGGGAGAGGGGAGAGGATGGAGGAGGTGTTGTGATGGGTGGCAGGAGGGTGGTGTATTGAGGTGGGGGCATGTTGCAGAGTGAGTGAGAGGGGTGGAGGATTGCAGAGGTTAAAAAGGAGGTCAAGGGGTCAACCGGCCCAGTGTTGAAGAGAGTGAAACGAGTGAATGGATGAGTGTGGGTGAATGGAAAAGGTGATTGGATGTATTGAAAATGTATGGGGGTGCAGTGATGGAGGGTTGGGGAGAGAGAGGAAAAGAAGGAAATATATTAATATCACATTATAGTTTGGTCACACACTTTATGCCTATATGTTGTATTTTCCCTATTAGCTGGGTCTTGTTAATAAATATACATTTATATTAAAAAAGTCTGGATCCAAAGTGATGCGCAAGACATGCAAATCATATTTGCCTCTGAAATGATTGAATAAATTAATAAATTCATAAATTAATACAGCTATATAAAGTACCAGCATGAAAACAATGTGTGGTGACACTGAACAAACATGAACACAATACACCATGTGACACATGTTACCTGTTGGCTGAGGATTCGGGAGAAGGCAAAATGTTGTCCTTTATTTACCCATACAAAGCTTAGAAATGGGTATTTGGCGAGACATTCTGGCTTCTCATTAATAATCATGCGGTTGGGTTTAGTATCCAGCCTGCAGGGTTATTTAAGTTTACCGTCACCAGAACTGGTTTAATACTGAATAATGTCGTATCTGGGCCAGGAGCAGGAGCTAAAATAAATACTGGAAATGCCATTGCACAACCAAAGGATGGAGGTAGCCGTCTGCAGCTCTCTGTAAACATGAAATTCCTGTGTTCCTTTGAGCGAGGCATCAGAGTTGGCCTCCAGGTGTCGGGAGTAGACCACAAGGTCCCTTATTCAATACAGGCAAACAGTTCTGCCTCAGAGAACTGGACCTCCGACCACAGTGGATGCAAACCACAGCAATCACTCTATTCGTCCCTCTAGGAAGGAGCCACCAGCGACACCGAACGGTCTTCTACGAACACCACTGCCGCTCTGTAAGCAACCACAACTAGCCAAGTCACGAGCTACGTAGCTACCGCTAAACACTCCACTGCGCTGGGTTTACCTGCTGGCCCTAACCAGAGGCTGAGTCTGAGGCTGGGCGGAGGCGGAGGCTGCAGCAGCCGCAGGAGGGAAACAGGGACTTGGTTGAGGTACCCGTTAAATCACCCCAGAGGTCCAGCACAGCACCATGACTAAATGTGTGTAACCCCTTGATTCTGGAAGTTATCGGATTGGGTCATTTAAATTTGGAATAATTGTTATGGGTTGGAATATTAACCGACAGGTCCCTACAAAGTCAAAGTTTCTACTTTTATGTGTAAAGGTTCGAGTATTTTGTCAAATCAGTGTAAAATCGGAAGGCCGCTACTACTACTACCGATGTAAAAAAAAAAGTCCCAGAGTATTTTCCGACAGTTTTGAAAAGGTAATAATGAACTCACCTTGAGACCGGAGATCTGCTGATTCTCTCAGGTTCGTCTGTGACCCTCAAGAAGAAGACAAAGGTTTCCGTTAGGAATTAATCAGCAAATCACAAGCAAGAACCACTCCCTCCCTTTAACCTAGCCCCGCCCCCCCCACTTGGAATACAATTGGTCAAGTCAGCAGCAAAGCCACAATAACAACAACCAGTCACAGACCAATCACAACACAGAACACGACTCGGCCTGAAACCATGGATGGTGCGATGGACCGCCTACACTCGCTAGATGGATACGACACAACATCATATCAACGTTACCACGACAACAGAATGACAGGGGGAAACAAAGGAAGGGGGAGGGGGTGAATCCAGAGAAGGTGCAAGAGATGATTCTTGGAAGCAGTAGTCTGAATGTGAACCAACCAAACGGTCTTATCAATTAAGTCAATATACACTTTGCAGGTGAAACATGTGATCGATGCTTGTTGTTTACGACAACAGTAACCTAGACAGCTCATTTCCTGGCCAGTCCAAATAGTAATATTAATGAGCACATTGGTAGAACCATCTTGGTGTTCCACGCACAACGCCTTCCTCCCTGGCTCAAAAGATAACCTGGGGCCTCACATCCTCTTCTACGTGGAGCGGAGAACGAGCCATGTCCCTGAAGCAAGACTAATGATCAATATATACATTTGAATTGTCCCTGGAACACCGCTACCGCCGGGCTGCTATTGAATTACACGTCTTTAAATAGCACCGAAAATACTAATCATAATCCCTCATACAATACAGAGAAAACAACAAAGTCATCGTCATGACTAGATGATGGCGATCGGTTCCTATAATTACATTACAGAATCCACTGAATCTGAGAGAGCAAACGAGGGAGAGAGAGAGAGAGAGAGAGAGACTACGAGCATCTGTATCTTGAGAGAGCAGGGTTTACACAGGGCTAATCCTGCGTTACATAACTAATCCAGACTTTAAATGTTTAAATGTCACAGACACTCAGTCAGCCAGCCAGGCCACCAGGCAGCTGCCCGGTGCCCTGGCTGGCTGACTGAGTGTCTGATGACTGTATGGCTGATGGTAACCACAGATGACCTGAGAGCATGTTTAACGTCGTCTCTGGTGGGGGGGGGGGGCCCTCCCGGAGCCTCAGAGGGGGCCGTCTCACTCTCTGGAGGGGGTTCAACCTCCCGAGCTGAGGCTCGGACACGTGTTTGAGAACTGTGGACATCTGGCTTCGGTGAACAGGATATATATTGGAAAAAAAAATGCTAAATCCGCTCACATTTACATTTAATCAATCGGCAGAAGCTTGTTTCCAAAGAGACCAACGCTGGTACGCTGAAGACAATCAAGGCACAGAGTTGAGGCTGGAGCCACAACTCCAAGTGCAATCGCTTGTTGCAGAGCCGCTGTGTTATATACAATGTGTTTTTTATTAGTGTTAGTCAAGCGTGCTAGAAGGACTTCAGTGTCCGTGTTCGGGGGGTCTTCCACACTAAATGAGTGACAGACCCCCTGTCTGTTGTGGCTGGGCCACGCCACCATGTTCCTTCTATAGACAGCCCCTTCCCTCTCGGTCCGAGCTCTGCTGGAGGGCAGGCTGGCATCGAACACACGGACACTAGGTGACTAGGAGCCTCTACAGAGGTCACGCATGAGACAACTTGCAGGTTTAGAGTTCACACGCACGCACACACAAACACACACACACACACTTTGGTGTGCCCGTGTGCTTGGGTGTGACTGGTTAAAGAAAGGTCTATATAAATAATAAATAGATCAGTTAATCACTTGTACAACACACAGATGTGTGAGCGTAAAACCTAAACTCTCCCACTCAAAAGGAGGACACCCAGCCTCTTCTCTGTACTTAAACTAAACACCATCTGCTGTCCTTCTCTGCACCGGGTCACAAAACTGTTTCCATCTCGCCTCTGGGCGGTGCTAGAGCACAGCACTCAGCCAGCAGAGACAGACGGACAGACAGAGAGAGAGACACAGAGAGACAGAGAGAGGAGAGAGGAGAGAGGAGAGAGAGGAGAGAGGAGAGAGGAGAGAGGCACAGAAAGAAAAAGAAAGAAAGAAAGAAAGAGGTAGAGGAGGCTGCAGCCAACCGCGGCAGCGCATCGAGGATGGGGTAGGGGGCGGGGGATAGGGTGTGATAGGGCAGTGACTGGCAGTCAGGCAGACAAGGCAGGCAGACGGACTGACCGGTCGGACGGACGGACAACACAGGCAGACAGACAGACGACGTGGAGAGCAGCAGCAGCAGCCAGAGAACACAGTAGGAGGACTTACTAACAGGTTTGGTTCCCTGGGGCAGAGGGCAGCCCGACACAGACTTGTTTGAGCCCGGACGTTTAGAGGGGTCAAGAGTGACCCTGGGGGGGAGAAACCGAAAAGAGAGAGGGGGAGAGGGGGAGGGGGGGAGGGGGGGAAGAACAAAAACAAACAAAACCAAAACAAAAGATGAAAACGAAAGGAAAACATGATGTGAAAGACAAGAGAAGGATGAATTGAAGAGTTGAAAATGGCAGAAAGATTGAAAAATAGACGTGAGAAAAAATTGTAGAAGAAAATGGATAGGCGGTGAGGTGACGGTTGAAACAGGGGAAGGAGAAGATTGGCCAAGAAAGCAAAAAATCGTTAAAGGGAAGAATGAACAAACAAATAAAGCAACAACAGACTTAGTAGTGAGATAAGCCAACTCTGGGTTACACGTTTCAAACCACCGTAATGAGCTTGTTTTAAGGTACAGACTGCAAGATGGGTGGGGTCCAAGATAATCACAAACAATTCACATGGCATCAGATAAAATCTCACTCATGTTCAATCTCGAGCCCTTAACTGGTTCTATAACGTCTTAACGTTTCCCAACGCTAGAAACACCAGCCGTGCTATGTTCAGCAGGGTTCTGACAGGTGAGTGTTGTTAAGAGTGTTGTTAAGAGTGAGCGGCAGGGAGTAAAGAGTCTGTAAGGGTTAATCCTCAGGGAGCAGACGTGTTAGTTATAAGAGAGGAGGTGGAGGTTAAAAGCAGCCAGGATAGCTGCAGGATGCTACCGAGTAGAGCGGTGTTAGCTTCCAGGGCTACGATAGATGCTAACAGCTTAGCTGTTAACACCTGGGCTGAGAACACGGGTAGAGGAACTAGCTACACACTACACAAACCAACACACTTTCAGCCCCTTAAGTAAGGTTTTGAAAGGGTCTTATTAAAATCAGTCCCTAGATGTTTGGAGGAACACAAACACCACTTTGGCCAATTAATCAATGCAGCTACGCCAATCTGTTCACCTACATTTGTCCCACCTGCGTTGGAAATAAAGTGAACACAGCATTCAGGCACCCCCTTACTCCCCCTCCCTCCCCCACACTCTCCCCTCCTACCCTTTACTCTAACCCTAGCCCCTCCCCTTACCTGCGAGTCAGCTTGGAGGTGAGCTTGCTGAAGAGGTTGGTGGTGGCGCGGGTGCGCGCGTGGGGGAGGGGGGTGGCGTCGTGGGACAGCGTGGGGGAGACCGGGGGCACGTGGGAGGGAGGACGGCGGTCCCGGATCTGCCCCCCGTGGAAGGTGCTCCGGACGGACGTGCCTCTGGCCAGCCGGGATGTGGGGGTGGAGGCGGTGGAGGAGGCTCCGGACGCCCCGGCGATGCTGTGGGTGGAGGGGGAGGCGGGCGGGAGGCGGTGGGAGACGGCGCTGCAGCGGGGGAGGGAGAGAGAGGGGAGAAAAAAAGTCTGAATTTTAGCACTAAATTCAAATGGCTGTCCCCTATTGGTATGTCTGTCAACGACGTCAACCTTTGCATCGATTTGTAAACATAAAATGTATAACACACTGAATTTGTGGTTTGCAAATAAAAAGGGATAAGGAAATCAGCAAGGAAAATATTTGACTGAAGGTTATGAAAGACTTCACTCGTCCACCAATTCCCCCTCCTCACATTCCCCACAGCCTTTCCCTTTCTTGGGCCACATTGTTTCTCATTTCGTTCAGCCCTAGAGTGCGCTTCACTTTGCACGGCCCTGCCTCGCGTACCATCAGCTGAACTCAAACAGGCTAAGCTCTCTGCAAACAAAGACGGTCGGCTTACCCAGCCACCACCAGACTGATCGCCCTCAGAGCTCAAACGCTGCTGGGTTTCAACGTCTGGCCGCTGGCCTTTAAATCAGTATGATGGCAGCAGTGGGAGTGCAGTGAGTGAACCATTAAACCCAGTTTGAACGCTCGCTGAACAGAGTCAGATGGGATTAGTCTCTCTCCCCCCCCCCCCCCCCCCCCCCCCCCCCAACGCCGTATTGCTTTTGCCTGCTGGGTTTGTTCCCCTCTTCCGATCTCCGCATAAAACTTAAGCGGTGGAACCCATCGGCCAATCGAGCTGTTCGTCCCACTTTCATCGCCGTGGTGACGGGAAACCTCTACCAACCGGAGCTTTGCTTAACGTAAAGGATAAGCTACAATTGAAGCCGTGGAGGGGGTGGGGCCTATGGAGAGGGGCGGAGCCTATGGAGCCATCAGGTGAGGTTGCCATGCACTTGTAGAGCAGAACTCGATCTCGAACATTGATTGGGATAGAGATTGGAAGGGGGAGAGAAGGCGAGAGGGAGAGAGAATGCCTGAGGCTGTGTACCGTGTGCTTGTGAGAAACTGCATGCAGGCGCAGGCATGTGTGTGTATTGAGTTTTGCTTTATGCTAATGATGCACTTCTTCCCTTCACCAACTGCTTGACATTGTCCACAAGTTGTCCCACTCCCTGTCCATCACATCAGCAGTGCACATGTTTCTGTGTGCACATGAGTGCGTATGCATGTATGCCTCTGTCTATTGTGTTTCGGTACAGGTGTGTCTAAATTGGATTCCTGGATCAGGCTGTTTCCACGAACTGGCAGAGAACATAGTGTGCGTGTGCGTGCAAGAGACATAACGATAGGAACGTATACAGGAAAGACCAGATGACAGTTAATGAGGACACAACAGAAGATGTGATCGAGTGAATCACAGACAGATAGATAAATCACAAGTGAGTGAGAAAGAAAGGTGGAGAAAAAGAGAAAGAAAGAGAATGAGAGGGTGAGTGAGAGAAAGAGGGTGAGAGGGTGTGGGATAAAAGAGAGAGAGAAGTCTGAAAATGCAAATTTTTTGTTGGCAGAGCCAGACAGACACAGAGAGGCAGACAGACAGAGAGGGAGAGAGACAAAGAGGTAAAGAGAAAGACAGAGACAGAGAGCCAGACACAAAGAGAGAGAGAGACAGAGAGAGAGACGGGGACAGAGACAGAGACACAGACTGACACAGACAGACAGACAGACAGACAGACAGACAGACAGACAGACAGACAGACAGACAGAGTCACGGGGAAAGAGACAGTCAGAGAGAGAGTGAGAGAGCGATAAAGACACACACACACACACACACACACACACACACACACACACACAGAGACAGCCCAGCCTTGGGGAGCAGCTCAGTGCGGCGTTCCTTGGGGGGGGCTCCACTCTTCCCACCTGTTCTCCTTCCCGTTCTGCAGCAGTGAGCTCCGCTCGGTGCTGTTGCGGTCCGTGCACACGTACGTGTTCCTGCGGGTCATGGCGCTGGCCGGGATGTTGTTCTGGAAGACGAGACGCAGACATTGCCTCTTTAGCTCCAAGCTCATTACAGGACAATTAGCTGATCAAATTAAAGTGTCAGTTCAACTGGCGTTTTCTGATGACATATTTATGTCAGATATTTCCCTACAGCGCCCCACATAACACAGCAGAGACTATTTGCATATTGCAAATGTCATTGCATTATCATTGGGGTGAATCATAAGTCTGTCGCTCTCATATTATACGTCGGTTAAGCAAGCTTATATCAGTGTTGTGATTCCATGTAAATCGGACATTTTAAACCTAAGACACCAAAATATCATTATAATTAAAAGAGCAATATAACGGTTACCGTGGTTGCGTTGACTTCCTTCCTGCGATCGGGGATCTCTGCCTTATTTGGGTTGTGGGCGGAGCTCACCATCGGGCTGGAGGGGGTGGGGATGCTACGAGAGCCAACCGTGTTAGTGCTGGCCTTGCGGATGGACATGCGCTCCTCCTTAAGCCCCGCCCCCTCGCCGACGCCGCTAGGACTTCTCTTGGGATGGGCGGAGCCCGGTGCTGCCGGACCACCTGCAGCAAGGGGGGGACGCAGAGGGCAAGAAGATGAGTGACAGCGAGACGCGATGAATGAGAACATTGTACCGAAAAAAGAAAGAAGAACAAAGCGGAGGATCGTCGGAAAAAAACATTGGAAGTCCTTTAAAAACATACGACACAAGTGTGTGTGTGTGAAGTGAGAGTGATTAAATGTTACTGTGTGTGTGTGTGTGTGTGTGTGTGTGTGTGTGTGTGTGTGAGAGAGAGTGAGTGAGTGAGTCTGTTTGTGAGTAGAAGACTGTTTAACTGTTACTGTGTGTGTGTGTGTGTGTGTGTGTGTGTGTGAGAGTGTGAGTGAGTGAGTGAGTGAGTGAGTGAGTGAGTGAGTGAGTGAGTGAGTGAGTGAGTGAGTGAGTGAGTGAGTGAGAGAGAGAGAGAGAGAGTCTGTTTGTGAGTAGAAGACTGTTTAACTGTTACTGTGTGTGTGTGTGTGTGTGTGTGTGTGTGTGTGTGTGTGTGTGTGTGTGTGTGTGTGTGTGTGTGTGTGTGTGTGTGTGTGTGTGTGTGTGTGTGTGTGTGTGTGTGTGTGTGTGTGTGTGTGTGTCCTACAGAAGTCAGAGTGGCGTCTCTGCCTCTGGTAGGTGGAGGCGCTGCGCTGGGCCTTGTGGGCCGAGGACGAGGAAGAGGCCGGTCCCGTCGATGATGAGGAGGAGTGCTTGCTGGTCCCGTTGGTAATGGTGCTGCCGGGACGCACCCGGGACAGACTGAGACAGCTGGCAGAGCGAGAATCACCCCCCTCAGTCTAGAGCGAGAGCGAGAGAGAAAGAGAAAACAGTAAAGAAGCAGATGGAACAGCTTAGTTTATCAGCTAAATGACGACATGAATAAAGATTGTTTCAGTGTCCAATACAAAAACATAAAGATACAAATATAATCTTGCATATGAAATGCTTGTAATGGTTTCAAACCCCCATGCAGGGGGATTCACATGGCACTTTGAGCCAAAGGGAAACTCCACCAGACCTGACCCCACCACACTGTTCTATACATGTCTGTGCTAGCCCCGGCACCAACAGGGAGGGATGCTGACCCAAACATGGCCGCCTGCGTTCTCGGGGAACCCTTACCTCAGACTTGCGCCCCAGCAGCAGGTAGGTGGCGGTGACCTCGTTGTACTTCTGGGTGGTCAGCGCGTCTTTGATCTCGTCCCGGGAGTAGCCCATGCCCACCATCACCTCTGCGCCCCACAGGAGACAGGTTGGGATGCTATGCTCGTCACTCGTTGGAGTCATGTTATGTCACACAATCCAGTTTCACTGACTATTCTGGATCACACTTCAATCGATTTTTTATTTGAAACCGGAATTGTGATTCAAGACGGAATCAGACTAGGGCTTTTATCAATTTGAATAGTTATTTGTCCACATCGTAATGCAAGTTCAATGATTTAACGAAGAATGTTGCGCTCAACTGGTTTTAAAAACAAGAAAGACCAGCGAAGACCATTTTAGATGAAGTGAAGAGAAATTCCATCGTTTAGAGACATCCGGAAGCTAATGTGTTTGTTTCTCAGTGGATCTTGTACTGGCTGGGTATTTGATTGCAATTGTAACACTAACAAATCCATTATAATCAATTGATTGAACAAAAGGCTGAGAAAGGAGCTGTCGCTTTGCATGCTGGGCTTTGTATTGCATTAATGTGTCTTTCCATGACCCACCGATGCGACTGGTGATGTTGTAGTCCTCAACAGGCTCTATGTGAGGTAACAGGTCATCTCCCTCATAGCCCACATTCATCCACTTGTCCTTCATGATTTGCTGGAGAGTGATGAGAAAGGGAGATTGAGAGATAGATGGAGAAAGATAGAGAGATGCAGGGAGATTTGGAGAGAGTCACAGAGAGAGAGAGAGAGAGAGCGAGAGAGCGAGAAAGCGAGAGATGATGAAAATATATATATTTTTAATTAATCCCCATTAAAATGAGAATTATGGATAAAACACTTTAGGCCCTTTAACAAATACAGGGTGTTACCTAGGTTACAACAGGCTGCAAAACACCAACGAAAAGGAACATCGCAAAATAATCTAGATTTCTAAAAAAAAATCGAATTCGTTGTGCAACTGCAGTTTGTCCTCCTCACCTCTAGGGTGCAGCGTTTGGTGGGGTTGAGTACCAGGAAACGCCGCAGGATTCCCTCGCAGTCGGTAGACATGTAGAAGGGGACGCGGTACTTCCCCCGCAAGACCCGCTCTCTCAGCTCCTAAGACCCCAGACAGGAAGAACAGACCAGGCCAGTGAATCAACAGACCAGACCCGAGCAGGCCCAAAGGAGAGGCCAGGACATTTAACAAAATGATGCACTCTTCACGCGCAGTGGCTACCCTGAGTGCTTCCATTGGCAGGGAAACAAACAAATATTAAAAGGCATTTAAAAACCAGTTATGGGCTCACTGAAGCCTCCTTGTTGATGATGGCAGAGGAGGAGCTTATCTTGAATAGGGTTGCATTAAGTAAACAGTTTAATGGGAGACATTATATTATCTCGTCACACTCTTTGTTCATCCACAGTTGTCATACACATCCGTTAAACTAAGTCATCATTGGTACCTACAATACGTTCCCTGTAGAGACATTTCTAAAGATAACCTCCAACGGAGCAAAATGCTTATATTTCGGTTGCAGTTTGGAGATTACCGTTGTGTTAATAAAACAGAGATGCTAACCCGACAACACTGTAATGAGCAGTAGGTGGTGCAAACGTCATGGAGGTGGCGGACGCTTGGAGGGGTGAGGACGGGGTCATATCAAAGGGATGGGATCGTTAGGGCTGCGCGACTGTCAATCACCCCAGGTTCACATCACGATTGGCCCGTTTACCAATTGCGTTTGTCGTGCCCAGTGACAAAGTCGGATGTTAAAATGCGTGATGGTGCCGACGCAAAAAGTTTGGGACGATTGATTTCACACGGGATTATATACTGGCTACTACACATCCACAAGCCCTAAGCCGCTCCTTAACGACCTTCATCTGAGGCCCCTGTAAGCCTCGTCAGATCAAGGGGTCCGCCCGACAACTCAACACTAACGGCGTCCCCGTCAGGCCCACCTTGAGGTTCTGCCCGTCGAAGGGCAGCGAGCCGCTGACCAGCGTGTACAGGATGACCCCCAGGCTCCAGATGTCCACCTCGGGGCCGTCGTACTTCTTGCCCTGGAAGAGCTCCGGGGCGGCGTAGGGCGGGGAGCCGCAGAAGGTGTCCAGCTTGCTGCCCATCGTGAACTCGTTGCTGAAGCCGAAGTCGGCGATCTTGATGTTGGAGTCGGCGTCCAGGAGGAGGTTCTCAGCCTGCGAGGGGGAAAACAGGGAGGTCCTCAACACGTCTACTAGGTATAGATATGTCTACTATATATAGATATCTCTACTATATATACACATGTATAAAGAGGAGGTACTCAGCCTGCATAGGGGACACTGGGAGACGTTCAACATGTCTACTATATATAGATATCTCTTAGGGCTGTAACGATACACAAATTCAGGATTCGGTTTGTATCACGATTTTTGACCCACGGTTCGATACATCCCACGATTCTTTTAAATTTAAAAAGTATTTTATTTAAACAACACTTAAATACCAATTATCTTAATGTAACATTTAATAACAAATAATTTGGAACACTGAACAGATTTGAACCAAAAGAATACTATTAAAGTATAGCTAAATTAATAAAGAAATAACCAAAGATTGCAGTTAGAGGATGCTTTTTGCTGGTAGGCATAATAGGGCCCCTTTAACTGTTTGGTTGGTTTATTCAAATATCCTTATTAGCGCTTCTTATTAGGCTATGTAGCTTAAATAATGACATAATCAGGCCGTATAGAATGCAACATGTTTAATAGCCTAACTTTCAATAGATGAGGAAAAACATGAACGTCGCAATAACGAGGAGTAGCATATGTGTATGTGCGAGAATGGCAGTGTGCGTATGCGTGTGTGAGTGACGTCAGCGAGTGAGTGGACGAGCGAGGAGAGCGAGCGGTAGCGCGTGTGTCTAGTGAAGAAGCGAACGAGTCCGGTAGAATAAAGTACCCATCCTGCCAATAATCGGTGGCCGCTTCATTCCGACCTATAAGCAGACAAACTGCCAGTCAAATCACACAAAACAATAGAGACAGGATCACGCAGGCAATTTTTTTCGCGCTTGGCCCACTCTGGATAAATGTCGGTCATATCGCGTATGAGGACTTCGACGGCTGTGGAGAAATGCAATCCTCCGTAGCCATGGAGAGCTGTGATCACAGAGAGGGCATCTCGTCACATATTTACGGCATCGATAGGAGGGGGCGCTGTCAGCAGACTATTATTTAGACAAATTATTAGCAAATTTCAATCGGACAATTTGACCGAAGAGTTAGAAAGGGCATATCGCGCTTCTGCCTTCTCACACCGCGAGACAGGTTCGTGGCTTTGAGTATCGCGATTTTCGGTTTGATACGCGTATCGTTACAGCCCTAATATCTCTACTATATATACATGAATAAAGGTGGGGCTGGTCCAGTTTTCCCTACTATATACGCATGAAACAAAGCGATCTATAATTCTGTTCCAAAATATATATTTATACAGGAACTAAAATGAACCACATATGAAAGCCAGACTGAGAGTGTGGTATCATTGTTACAGTGACTGAAACCAAAACCTGCCAATCACCTTCAGGTCTCTGTGGACGATGTGCTTCTGATGGCAGTAGTGGACAGCTGACACAATCTGAGGGGAGGAGAGAGAGAGAGAGGGGCTGTTACATGATGGACATGAGAGTGTGAGAGAGAGACCGCGAGAGAGAGACCGCGAGAGAGAGAGAGCGCGAAAGAGCGAGAGGGCTACATGATGGGGGAGAGAGAGAGAGAGAGAGGGGGTGTCACATGATGGAGGCCTTGACAGGCCAGACAGACAGAAGAGCCGACAGACAGGCCGACAGATAGAACGACGACGTGTATGAAGGCCTTACTTGTCTGAACTTGGCTCTGGCCTCCTTTTCCTTCATCCTCCCGTGAGACACGAGGTAGTCAAACACCTCGCCTGAAACACAAACAAGGTGAACACAGCTGTCAGTGTGCACCGCTGACGTAAATCCTTGCACACCCGTCGTTCTGGGTGGGAAATAATATTGTTTGGGAGAACAACTGCAACGGCTTTACGGTTGCCCTTGACAAATGCCATGCGCAGTAGTGCTGACATATCTATAAATAAATCACTGATAATAGAGAGCGATGGGGTGCTGTCTCTTACCTCCGCTTGCGTACTCCATTATGAGGTACAGAGTCTTCTCCGTCTCAATCACCTCAAACAGTTGCACTGCAACGCAAAGAGACGGACATATTACAAAAAATAATGGGAGGCGTGGATGCAGACATACGGAAGAAATCATTAAAAAGTGATTTATCCCAGTGTGTTATATTTGTACTTTAGCTGTCAGAGGAAGACATAAAGTCTTAGCATGGAGGTAGACACACAAACGTACGCGCGCACACGCCACTGCAAACACCCCCCCACACACACAATAGCTCACCTATGTTGGGGTGGTTGAGTGTTTTCATGATGCGGACCTCTCGAAACAGCTGGACAAAAAAAATGCAAAGTACATCAGTATGAGTCGTTTGCTTCAATATTAGTAGTGATAGTACTAGTAGTATCCTGAAAGAGTCTGATCCATAATCTTTGCATAGATTTAGAACCATTTAACGTTACTTACTTGTATATCACAAGCAAAATAAAAAACAATAGAAGTTTATAGCAGAAGGACAAGGATAAATGAGCGTTGAATATATCCTTCAAAGGTCATATGGGGTTCGACAAACTCGATTCACAAAGAGTCCATCTTACCTCCACACACACCCCCAAGAGCTACTCCTGTATACATATGTGCACACAGCGTGCTTCAAAAGTAACACAGACACATTACACGCAGATTAAATGCATTCAGTAAAGAGAAATAAAGACTAGTGAACATAAAATGTAACTGTTGGTAGGATATTTTTGCTCTGGAGTGCTGTGAGGAATAGAAAGCTCTTCGACACACCAGAAGAAGAGCAGCGCAGAGCCTACCCGGGGGAGTGTCTGACTAGACACTGGCTGACAATGGGCCTCCTCCCCTGGGTACCCTCATCGTCTAGGACCCCCCCCACATCCATCAGAGACCCGGAGAGCGCTGTCTACCGGTGGCCTGTTGCTCTAATTACACTGATGTGCTTTAGAAAGTCTATTCAACAGATCCCACAGATGGAGGGGTGAGTGCAGATGTACCACACAAGAGGGTCATCTCTCTGGCACAAAGGCCGTTGTTATAACACTAGAGCAGATACCAGACCCGTCACATTAATGAAACACCTTGCTCCGTCTGGGCCCTCAGAATGGCAGAGAGATTTTCGACAAAATGACCCACCGGCGAAAGAACAATGGAGCAAAAAGAAAGCAAACCCCTACTATTTTGATGCTTAGGGAATTAATAATAATTATAATAATAACGAACCGTGTATTTTATTAATATAAACATGGAATAACACTTTGAATAACATTAATCCTATTGCTGCCATTATTTGAAATTATTCAAAATCTTTAACGATCCTTAAACATATTTCAAGAAAGATAGAGGAGAGATAGCGAGGGAGAAAGACTAACTGACCACTCTCTGTGAAACCTGCATGGTTACAGGAGCATTGGAAATAAATCGAGCTCCCTCCTAAAGGAGGGGGGTTGGGAGAGTGGGGCACGTATTGAAAGGAGCAGGAATGTACTGATGTGAGGGACAACGTTCATTCTTCGCAGAGACCCCTGGTTACAGAGACACGCCCCCTTTCTCTGTCTCTGCGTCCATCACCCCTCCGTCCACCCAGGGTATAGAGAGCCTTAGACCCTCCCCTCCCACACTCCCCCTCTGACCTTATTTCTGGGAAAAATATGAAGAGAGGTCAACGGCAGGAGACAAATCGTTTTTTTAGATCCTGTTTGAAAGCAGTACCAATTACTAGTTTTCACAGTCTTGTACTTCAACAGTTTTGCGTCAAACTCTTTTTTGATCGGTGAAAATATCTTTTAAATTGACAAACTAACTAACTAATTGAACCATTCAAAACAGGTAATAAGACGGTTTGCATCTTTACGTTGACTAGTACCGCACATATCTTTCTGAAGTAAGCAGCTATGGTGGTCCGTCTTATCCTCTCCACGGTCTGAAGTTGAATGCAACGCTCCTAGTTATGCAGCCTTAACAATAATAACTCGGTAGAACCGGTGAGCGCCGTGAATAATGCTCAGAGTTATCTTATTGTGCATCTCTATGTATAGCAGTAGCTCTCAGTGCCACTGTGTGCAACAATGTACCTCTGTGGGGTTCTACGTAACAACATGATACATGGATATGGATATAGTTGAGAGGTCTATGTGTAAATCTTCTATGTGGCTCTGTTTGACTCTATGTGGCTCTGTGTAACTCTATGTGGGTCTGTGTGACTCTATGTGGCTCTGTGTAACTCTATGTGGCTCTGTGTAACTCTATGTGGCTCTGTGTAACTATGTGGCTCTGTAACTCTATGTGGCTCTGTGTGACTCTATGTGGGTCTGTGTAACTCTATGTGGCTCTGTTTAACTCTATGTGGCTCTGTGTAACTCTATGTGGGTCTGTGTGACTCTGGCTCTGTGTAACTCTATGTGGGTATGTGTTACTATATGGGTCTGTGTAACTATATGGGTCTGTGTAACTCTATGTGGGTCTGTGTAACTCTATGGGTCTGTGTAACTCTATGTGGGTCTGTGTAACTCTATGGGTCTGTGTAACCAGTACACTAATCGGCAGCCTTCAGGCGAGCCATGTGGACGAGATGGAGCCAGTGGGCAGCAGGAGAGGGATAGAGAGAAAGTGAGAGGGGCAGAGGTCATTAAAGTGATTTATGTGTTTGCATTTCATCTGTACTTTATGTGCCAGAGGAAGACATACGATTTAGGCCCACACACACACACACACACACACACACACACACACACACACACACACACACACACACACACACACACACACACACACACACACACACACACACACACACACACACACACACACACACACACTCCATTCAGCCGTGACAGCCATACATGCAACCGACCCCGCTGAACAGGTTAGCTGCCTGTAAATATTAAGCGCCCCCCCCACCCCCACTTAGCCAGCTATTTAGCGGTTGGTTGTTTCCTCACATGTCTTTCAGACCCACACGCCAAGGGCAGTTTGTGTCTGAACGACATGTTTGTGTGTGCCTGTGCGGAACATATACGGGAAATAACACTGTATATACCCTGTTGATTCCTGTATATACCCAAAAGCACACAGACACACAAACGCACACGTACAAAAGCACGTAGGCACACATACAGACACACATACACAGACACACAAACATGGAGCCCAAGGAACCCTCAGGCTCTGTTATGTCACGGTGGATTGGCCGCGGTTGATTTACTGCGAGGAAATAACTTTCTTATTGTTTCTGTACGGTAAACCATCAGGTCATCTAAAGATCTCGTAGCGATTGTACGCACCGCCTCACATGTCCTGAACGAACACACACACACACACACCCACACCCACACACACACCCACACACAAACTCTGTTAACAAACATTGGGTCACGAGTGGATGACGTAGTGTCTTTTTTGTACACCAAGGGTCTGAGTAAAAATGGCTAGTCGATTTTTCTACTTTGACAAAAAGACAACCTTCTGAAAGTTCATGTGTGATCCCTGTTCTTGATATTTCTTCTAAAGTTGACGTAAAACACACGAATGAACCGAGCAGAAGGACAGACAGACAGACCCTCCCCGTCAGTTGGCCTGTGTTGGTCACAGGGGTCTTGGCTGGCCACAGTCTGGGACCCCTGACCAGTTAATCCTGGGAGTGTCCAAGCACTGACACTGACACACACACACACACACACACACACACACACACACACACACACACACACACACACACACACACACACACACACACACACACACACACACACACACACACACACACACACACACTCTGAGCCCTGCCCAATGATATCAAAATTTACAAGACTCATCATGTGCAAGTAATAACCTGGAAATCAGGGAGATCCGACTCCATTTTTCCATGAACATTGAGAGGCATTAAGGTGGGCTGCCTGCCCACTGGCCCAGCAGTGGCCTGCCTGCAGAAGGGCCTCCAGGCCCAGCGGGGCGCTCAGAGTCCAGCCTCTCGATCTGTTCTGTCTGGCCCTCCAGCCGAGAGCTACGGCGCCTCCCCGGGAGCTCGCTGCGTCGGGCCAGACGGGAGCAGACCTGCGCCCACACACCCGGCGCTGCGTCAATTACACATTTACATACGAGGAGGCCTCCATTATATAGTGACGCTGTGCAACACGCACACACACACACACACACACACACACACACACACACACACACACACACACACACACACACACACACACACACACACACACACACACACACACACACACACACACACACACACAATCAGAACCACCTGGTGGTTTAGCGGTCAGTTAGCCTACACAAACAACTTGGCTATAAAAAGATGAAGATTAAAGATGGCTCTATCAGGAATGTGTACATGAGTGCGAGCACGAGAATATACATAGAATTACATACACTATACCGTCTTCCATTTATGAGGGTGGAGGAAAATGAAACCCTGCCAAATTTATTTCACAACATACTTGTGAAATTATTATCAGTGTCAACTCCATATACAATGCTACACACAATTATCATTGCAGTGTAAATCAATAAAACCCTTCTCAGTCAGGCCGTTTAAAGTTTTGATTAATTATTATTAATCAATATTGTGTGAAGGGAACAGATAGTATGTATGCCACATTTACACCATACCATCTGTTCCATTCATACAATAATAATTAATAATCACAACATTATACGGCCTGACTGAGAACTATTTTATGGATTTGCACTGTAATAGTAATTGTATATCTAGCATGGGATGCTAGTCTGACGACATGACACTAATAATCAATACTCTACACACTCCTTATGACTAATTCATTAACTACCATGAACTAACTACTACCATGAATAACCTTAATCGATCAGAACCAAATAACTCCCTGTGAGGAAGCCGGTAACAGAAGAGCCCACAGGGCAGCTCTGGCTACACTGCACTATGACAGTCTGTGGCCCAGAGACAGTGACATGCGGAGGATGTCTGCTCTGTCCGGGTCGGTCCCTTGTAAACGACAGGCGCTGCTTGAGTCAGCAGCTCTGCCAGTAGGATCCGTTTAAAGAGCCCGTAAAACGCTCTTCAGAGAGCCCTCCGAGACCATTAGGAACACATTAACCTCCACAATCATATCCAGAGACCCTTCAGTGTACCAATTAAATGAAGGAAATAATCTGATAAAATATATACAAACATTTCGGTCTGCACTTTCAATAACTTCCAGCCATTTCGATACCTTTTGTACAATAACAAAGTTCAAAACGTACTTCTGTTTTATTAGCTTGCACTGCAGTGTTACATGATGCCTTGTGTCTTGAGTTTCAAAAGTGTTGCACAAGAGTCTCCACAGTGAACACGCAGTGTGTTAGACAGGCACAAGTGCTGTGCTTATATTTTCCCTGAGGAGAACATACAAGACAAGGTCCTTCAGTAGATCAACAACTTATATAACGCTGTGGGTCTCTCCGGTCAATATCAGGATGCTGCGTCATCGTGGATGAGCTGTACATTCATCAGAACGTGCACGCGGTGGGAAAGCCCTGAGTCTGCTTGGTGAAACAAAAGATCTGTGTGAATGATCTTATGCAACAGATACTGGTTTACAATGCAGACGGAAGTGGCCCATATAAGGTTTGTCTTTCCTCTCTGAGCTATACGGGCCGATATCTGATTAGCTTAATTAGGAACATCACACAACACATCGATTTGCGAAGTGATGTTTGGTGTGACGTCTATCCGACAGCCATGTGAAAGTCAGACACAAATCTGATCAACACAGGCAGGCCAAAGGTCGAATTGAGAAAAATGTGATCTGAGCAGTTCAGGCCTGTATTGTGTGAGTAATGGCAGAGTTGAATTGCTGCTCTTCAATAGCTTGCAGGATGTAAGAGCTATGATTGAATTATCTCTTTGCACACTCACAGAATAACAACTGCACCTGTTGAACAAGGAATAGGAAATGTGTACCGGTACATACATTCTAACATTATGGTACACACAAAAGCTTTGTGCACAATGGGATGACGCACATGCACACAGACACACAGGTATCTTCTAAGGTCTTTCCAAGGTCTGTGCTCTATAGAGTCAAGGTCCTGACATTCGGCTGTCCTTTTTGTTTGCCTGTCTGGAATTCAGCTAGAAGGTGAGGGGCCCTCACAAGGGACACTATACACTCATTCCATCCCCCCCCCCCCACCCTGCCCACACACACACACACACACACACACACACACACACACACACACACACACACACACACACACACACACACACACACACACACACACACACACACACACAGGAAACGTATAAGTAAGCAGCAAAAAAGATACACAAAAACTAACATTCATCACGTGTAAGCCCAATGACACACACAAAGTCATGGTGTCTACGCATGCTCCCAGTGAGTTAAAAACTCTGGGGCTTCACACAAACGGCTTGTCGGCCGCTGATAAACCTCATTATCATGTTGGAACGGCTGGATCTGGGTTTGAACGTCAAACATTGACTAACACGTGATCGTCATCAATGAGCCCTGTTACGGAAATGAGAAAAACAACAAAACAGAGATAGGGATAGATAGAGACAGAGGGATGGATAAAGTGAGTGAGATTGAGCAAGTGAGTGAGTAAAAGAGAGAGAGTGAGTAATGGAGAGAGAGTTTGAGTGAACCCGAGATAGGGAATGAGAATCAGAGTCAGAGAGAGAGCGAGTAAGAGTCCCTGGCAGTATGTCCTGTTCTGACTGAGGAAATGCTGACTAGACACGTCTGACCACCCAAATGCTGACCAACAAGACGACCACACTGCGCTGCAACGCTGCATGGGCTGGTACTGCAGCATTCACTGGCACACGCACACACACACACACCTATGAATAAACCTCCAAGGACACGCATTAACACAAACACAGAGAAACGTCTCAGTCCACCAGCCGCCAGTTAGATTACCTGGCCCGTGGGCATGGAAATATAATGCATCACATTCACCCTCACATGCTGCAGCTGAAGAGCCCCAGTGTAAGGCACTGAAGGTTACTCTGTGTCATTTGGGGAATATGTTCATGATGCAGTAGAGGGCTGCGTTCTTGGGTGGGCTATCATTAACCATTGATAGAGTGTGTTAAGAGTTTGAATTTGAATCTTTGTTTTTTGACCTTTTGTGTCAGTTGGTTGTAGATCGCCCTGGCTGCCTGATGTTCAGCGTATGCACGCACCTCAACCTTCCCCTAGCGGCCATGTTGGATAAGAACGCTAGCCAGCGTTCATTATATAAAAGGGAAGGAACATTGCACTGCACATGCTCAGTGAGCCTGTTTGGGTTGTGTGGGCTGCGGCTTTGTGTATTTGGGCCAGACGGCCCAACCTCCACACTGATTAGCCAGACTGTCAATAGTTTCCCCTGTGTCATCAATACAGCTATGACCTAACACCTTTGTGCCAGCCAACCGCCTCCTGATATCAATAGCACACACACTAGCACTGGGTGACCCTTACAGTTTGAGTACATCTGTGTGTGTGGGTCTTTTTGTGTTTGTGCGTGTTAAACCTAGAACATGTGCCAGTGATTTTATAGTGAGAGTTAATGTGTGCGCAATCCCTGACGCTTGCAAGTGACTTTTAGATAGTGTGTAGGTGTGAGCTCTGTGATGTGTGCGAGTGTGTTTGCGAGAGTTGCTGATAAAGCGGACACACACCGCAAGGCCAAACTTAACGCACTCTGTTGAACAAAGGAACATTATTCTACCAACCGTGAGATTATTGAACATTCACTTACTGAGATGCAAACACACACACACACACACACACACACACACACACACACACACACACACACACACACACACACACACACACACACACACACACACACACACACACACACACACACACACACACACACACAAGTTTGCACAAGTGACGCAAACTCCATCTGACTGACTTCCTGTTAAGAAATAAATTGACTAGGGAAATCAATTAGGCAACAATGGGCGGTCGTTACTGGTCAGTGCCACCCAGTTCAGTGACCTCATGAGAAGCGCATTGGAATTAATTCAGTTTGTGAGTAGACTGAAGTCAAACCAAAGCAGTTGTACCAACAGCAGTCCCTGTATTAACATGTATATGCCTGCACACAAGAAGGTGTACACAACACACCCTTGTTTGGTGCATTTGAAACACTCACCTTCTGTAGGCTGGTCGGGTTGAGCTGGGTTTTATCGATGATCTTTATTGCGACCTGCAAGGGGAAGACAGGATGAGACAGGAGGAAAGAGGTTAACAAGGGGAGCTAAACCTTTTATAAAACACAGTGGGGATTGGCCCTGCTCCTACCACACTGCAGACACGTTTAACCAAAGCCAACCACACCTTTCACAATAAGAGCACTTCATACAATCCCTTTTTAATTTCATATTAAAGCGTTAAAATTCCTGAATAATGATAGTGCCCTATAATAACAGGCTTAATCTCTTATAGCAATTATTTTAAAAAGGAGGCATTTCCCACATGTCAATCAACAGCAAATCACAGCAATCAACCAATCACTGGAGTCTCATGTGCAGACGCCCGCTAGCTAACTGCTATCTGCCCCCCCTAGGAGCGCCACCAGCTGATGGACGCGTCACGGCCGCTGTCCATTACCAGCAACCATGTCAGTACGATGAACCTCATGCATTTCCATGACCTAACCCAACGCTGTGCTTCAGACTCCACCGCTACATGCCTCATTACACGTGGTGAGGAATCAGATAGGTGACAGAGTCAGGACACACACACACACACACACACACACACACACACACACACACACACTGGCCCAGACACGTTGAGCATTCCTTCACCGCCCGTTCGTTACGCACACACATAGAAACTCAACAATCTAACCCACCAGGTGTCGTAAGGCTTACGGCACACCCGGTCTGCATCTAAGCCGTCCTGACCACCCCACCTTATGGGGGGGGGGGGGGGGGGGGGGGGATACTGGTGGCGGGAGTGAGTGTGGTGGGTGGGGTGATAGGGCTTTCCCTTGATGGAGCCGCTGGCTGAATTATGAGGGTTTATGAATTTGAATAAGGTAGGTCAGGACTCTATGGATAGGAGAGTACTCCGCAGTCATAAATACGGAACGCATTGACTTCATGAGGTCATGCTGAACATACTGTGACAGATGGCAGGGAGGGGTGAGGGGAATAGTAGCTGAAGCAAGATATCCTGCAGCCCGCTGGCTCCACCCCCAAGCCTTATATGGACTTTCTCCTCTAACGAGGATCGTTAAGCAGGCAGTGCTTTGGCTTAAAAGGGGAGAGCAGGCTGCTAGCAAACACAGACAGAATCCGAGTGATATTCTGGGAGAACTGTACCGCTGACGAGAGAAAGGATTTGAACCCCCGCCCCATGGATGTAAATAACCCTAAATAAATGCTCGTTGACTTTGAGGAGTACTCTGTCTATGTGTGGTTGCTCTTCGACCTGGTGGCGTGGAAACCCCACACCCACGCCACGAGCCTGCTACAATACATACAAACGGGCGTGCGTGAAGTAAACGCATGCAAAATGTTGAGATGGACAAATACATACATAGAAGCACACACCCAAACACAGTCCTGTCCAATGCAACTTGTAGAGCAAGGCATTATTACGTTCATGTTATAATATATAATCCCTTTATTTCCAGAGATGAGGGGTCGGATTCCCACTGGGCCACCCAGGCTAAGGCGGGATGCGCTGAAGGCATTGTGAGACGGTTTGGATGAAAAACATCCATGAATGGCTTATTCTGTATCCTATGGCTAGACATACAAGAGCCAGACAAAGAAGCACAGACGTGAGAGATATCCTCTTTCTCCGGCTGCTGATGATCTGTCCCTTCTTGTCTGCGTTGTGCGCTGAGATGGAGAGAAGGACAGGCTGTCACATCCAACAGGAGGGTGAATAGACTCATCACTCTCACACGTCACCATCTGCTGGGACGAAGCACAGCAGCATGCCACGCTCGGATCTCTTCTGCTCAACGGTCTCAATTCATATTTTATTATAAAAACTAAAATGATTGGTGATGTATTATATTATCATACAAGGAATGGAGCTTAGGGAGATAGATTCCCCTAGGTATGGCCGTCATCTGACATGCAGAGTAATAGCGTTTTCCTGTCATGGTCTGACGCTGTAAATCGTCATTAGAACATGATGTTGATTATGTATGCATTATGATATATGCATGATTTTTTTCCTCATTTTTTGTAATTATCCATGTAAACATCCTGAAGTCTTTAATGTCGCTCGGAAACCATCCCTAGTCTTGAACCAGACCTTCAATCACTGGTCTTGTGAACCAGGCCCCTGAACCAGGCCCTCATCACTGGTCTTGTGAACCAGGCCTCTGAACCAGGCCCTCATCACTGGTCTTGTGAACCAGGCCTCTGAACCAGGCCCTCATCACTGGTCTTGGGAACCAGGCCCCTGAACCACACCCCTCCATGGTCATGAACCAGGACGTGAACCAGACCCCCTCCATGGTCATGAACCAGGACGTGAACCAGACCCCCTCAATGGTCATGAACCAGGACGTGAACCAGACCCCCTCCATGGTCATGAACCAGGACGTGAACCAGACCCCCTCCATGGTCATGAACCAGGACGTGAACCAGACCCCCTCCATGGTCATGAACCAGGACGTGAACCAGACCCCCTCCGTGGTCATGAACCAGGACGTGAACCAGACCCCCTCCGTGGTCATGAACCAGGACGTGAACCAGACCCCCTCCATGGTCATGACTCATGAACCAGGACGTGAACCAGACCCCCTCCATGGTCATGAACCAGGACGTGAACCAGACCCCCTCCATGGTCATGAACCAGGACGTGAACCAGACCCACCTCTCTGCCCGTCAGGATGTGGCGGGCCAGCTTGACCTTGGCGAAGTTGCCCTTGCCGATGGTCTTGAGCAGCCGGTAGTTCCCGATGTGCGGCTGCTCGTCGGAGCACAGCGCAATGGAGTTCCGACATCTGGCGCCCAGCGACCGGCTCGACCAACCGGTGCTCTTCTCTGAGCGGCTGGCCGACAAGGAGCTATGCTGCGGGGGGGAGAGAGAGAGGAGAGAGAGAGAGAGAGAGAGAGAGGGAGGGAGAGGGGTTCAATTTGTATACAAGACGGAATTCTGTGCATCTTCTTTGCATTTGTTATTTGTCAAACAACCCTCTGTCCATCCCTGTTCCATTGTCTTCTCGTCCCCCCTTCCAAATAAAGGCCTGTCCTCCCACTCGCTTTCCACTCAAGCCTCCTTCTTTCTGCGACTGCGACCTTAAGAGACCCCGGCCGTGGCTGCGTGGTCCGGAGCCCCGCATTCCATACGCGTGAGGAGCTGTGAGGTCATCAATGTGCGACATGACACACAAGTGGTACGCGTTTGATGACACCGCGCCACTATTCTGACGCAGAGCACTGAACACACACAAAAAACAAAAAATAGGAAGTATATATAAATGAATTAAATATAAATAGGCAATCTATTCTCATTTAAAGGGACCCTATTATACCACCAGGTGTGAGTGTGATTGGCCATTACACACAGTAGGAAAAATCAGCCTTTTCCTATGCCTTAGCGACAACACAAGTGGGAGTGTCCACTGCGATGTAATGTTCAATGGATAGATAAGCAACATTTGCTACACTACACTCCACTGGCTAGACTGGTGCACTGATCTATCCATCCTACATCTAGGTGAACCGTCCCACTCGTGATGTCACCAAGGCACAGGGAAGGGCGGAACGGCTTGTAATGGCCAATCACACTCACACCTGGTGGTATAATAGTGCCCCTTTAACCTCACCCTCTGATGATACTCCTGGATTCCCCGGCACTCGTATCCATCTCAAACATGTAACCCAGTTCATTATGCAGATACAAGGTGATAACGCAGTACAGCACAGGAGAACACAGAATTGGATCTGTCCTATCACACTGTCTGTGTACGGTGTTCGGGGAATGAACACGTAGCTGACTGAACAGGGCTCATGGCAAGAGCAGGCCCGTGATCAGACAGACAAAAAATGTTGAGCTCAAAGACATACGTGTCTCTTGGAATCCAACTCCACTCCAGCATTGGTTTAATGATGAGAGAAAGGCCCTCAGGTTGAACATAGTTGGTTTTCCATGAACTATTGGCCAGCTCATGACCGGCCTCGAGCCATCGCGACCACGCACACAATGGCATGCTTGTGCATGCATCCGGGCATCAAACATGCGCTCACAACCGCACACACAAAGATAGAGAGATCGAGCGATAGAGCAAGAGGAAGCCCAACAGAGAGGGATTGAGGTCAGATCTCAAGATGTATTGACTGTTTCACACTGACAGACTTCAAGAGAGGACTTCAAGAGAGCGCAATCAAAAGCAGATTGCATAGGCAAACAACCCCATCTCCATAATTCATCCCACATACATCTCTTCCTAGATCTTCCATCTCTCCAAGTCCTTCGGCGAGATTACGTAGCAACTGTACTTACTTCTCGCTCGTCATTCAGAATCATATCCCTTCCCATCATGCACTGCGGCGTGCATGGCTGGCTCCCATCAAATTATTTATCATCACATACTCATAGGAGATTGCATTCCATCAATATTGTATGACCACATACGTTCAATGTCGCATAATGAATGCCAGCGTAGTCGGCCCCACTATAATATGTTTAATAAACCATATCCCACTGAAACATAATTTAAGGCAACAGCCTCTAAAATGAAATAAATTCATCTCATTATGATCTGTTTGAGGACCTGCCGATGTTTGTGTTGATATGATTTAAGCCACTTGAGAGAGGCAACACACACTGATGTTGAAAGTATTGCCTGTGTCTCTCCAGCTGAGAGCCGGCTGGCATGGGTTCAATCCCCTCCCGAAGACTAAAGGTGAGGAGGAGGGTAGGACAGGAGAGGAAGAGATCACGCCCCGAGATTAATTCGGAGCAGGGAAAAGGAGAACACAGAGAAAGAGGACTCCTTCAGAAGTGTGTCAAATCGCCGCTCAATTTCCATCACTGTGGAGGTGATCGATTGCGGCCCCACTGCATGCTGGGATTTTTGGACATGCGGACCTATGCACCAAAAACATTTTTTAGCTTGAAATCGATGGGATACAAAATGAGTGAGAGCTGTGTGTGAGAACCAATCAAATTCAAGGGCGAAAGAGGAAGCATGGGCGGGAAGCTGGAGGGGACTAGTGATCCACTGCACTGCACTGGTGGTCGTCACGGAAACACACAGAGACAATGAGACTAGACAGGACACCAGTGATGGCTGACGAATGACTGCTCTGGAAGTTTGGCTTGGCTGTCCGGCCCGTCGGCACCGGCAACGGTATTGACGCACGGCGCTGCCCGCCAGCCGCCAGTGGCCTCCACGCACTGGGAGCTGAATCATGCGCTGGTTTTCACCCCCTTTCCCCCGATCCTACGCCATCATCAGCTTTGTTTTATACACGTCTGCCCTCTCTCCTTCTCCCCTCCCCCGCAGAGAGAAACCTACCTCCCCCGTCTCCCCCTCCCTCCCTCCCTCCCTGTTCCTCTCCCCTCCACCCCCTTCTCCTCCACCTCCTTTGTCTGGCCATGGTGTCTTCATTTTTAGAAAACCTCCCAGCAATTTCGGTCCCCATAACACACACACACACACACACACACACACACACACACACACACACACACACACACACACACACACACACACACACACACACACACACACACACACACACACACACACACACACCTCCCAAACACACCCCTCCCCCAGCCACGTTCTCCTTTCAAGGGTAGCAGTCCATCGATTCACCCTCTCTGTCTGATTGCTGTGCGTGTGTGCGCGCGTGTATTTTGTGGAGCCAAGATGATTTGTAGGTTATTTTACTGTTTAATTGATTGATTCATGAAAAGCCCCAACCAGCCAACACATTAAATAGCCCAATACAATTAAATGTACCCAATGTGTGTGTGTGTGTGTGTGTGTGTGTGTGTGTGTGTGTGTGTGTGTGTGTGTGTGTGTGTGTGTGTGTGTGTGTGTGTGTGTGTGTGTGTGTGTGTGTGTGTCGAGGTGGGGGGTAGGGATCTTGAATTGAAAGACTCCCATCATTCTATTATACAGAGGAGAAACACCCGGAGAGATTGAGGGGGTTTGGGGGGGGGGGGGGGGGGGGGGGGGGGGGGTGCCGGCTGAAGCGCTAACCGTGTAATTTAAATTAATATCATTTAAATATTCAGCCACGCAGCCGTGCCTTGTCCGTGTCGAGTGAAAACAAACTGTCTACCGTGACAATCCTCTTAGTGGGTGAACTTTCCCCTAAACGCTGTCGCTGTTCAGACCGAACAGCGCCCAAAAGACCCCTTATTATTATCATCCGTAAATATTCACGATAAACCGCACGCACTAAATGAGACGCATCTCAAGGAGACTTGTTTACTTAACATGAACTATGAGCTACCATTCAACCCATTACGAACGTCATTAACGATTCACACATATTTGCATTTTCTCATGCTGCGGTTCAGCGTTGTTATTGTGGGATTAAACAAAGACAACTCCGGCAGCGCTGTGCCCCGCTCAGAGGGTGAGCCCGACACGATCTGCTGGGTGAGCCTGTTTGTAGCGTGACGGTGGAGAGGGGGAAGAAAAAGAGGTTCCCAGGGACGACAACACTTACAAACGCAGAGGCTGGGTTGGGTGAATGGGAGACGAGACGCTTGTGTGTAGAGATACCGGCGTATTGGCGTAGCGTCTGTTTAACAACAATACGAGCATGTGAGCAGGGGGGGTACGTCGGACCAGCGGATCAAACCCCCCCCCCCCCACCTGGTGAGCTGGGCTGGAAGCTATGAGATCACGACCTGCTTATAATCCCCCGAAAGAGCACAAATATTGGATTGGGTCGCTTTTTTTTAATAAATACAGATTTATATTTATTTTGGTAATATTCCTCCTCTGTGATTGTTAGAACGGCCCGCCATACATAGACGTGATCGATTCAGCACAGTGTGTCCTCCATATAACATCGACCCCATAACAATTATCTTCACCCTTAAAAACTGTTTTCCCGTTTCTTTCCTTCCATTTGTTCCTGATGTGTTCCCCATATCTCTGCTTCCTGGTGGTGACCACTCCCTGGCAGCGGGATCAGGTTTTCCACTGACTGGAAGCACTGGGTCTGCATGTCTCCTCTGATGGTCGATTCCAGACTTCCTTTCAGGGGATTTAAACAAGCAGTACTGTGCTGCATCCTCCACTAGACTAATATACGATAAGATAGTATTCTATAAACCCCTATTCAACACTATAATACAGTAAAGTGTAGACTATACTAACTTTAATAATACACTATACTCGAATAATGCTACACTACAGTGAACTTTAATATTATAAAGCATACTATAATGGAATATACTAAACTATATTATACTACACTTATATAAAGCTATCCTGTGAATTGTAAACGTGAAAAGGTGTAAACATGAACGTGAATGTGAGAGGTTATCTTAAAAATATGAGGTTTGACCGTTTAGAAGACACTCGGAGAGTAGATGCTTTATCACTGCTGCAACTACACAATAACTGGGATACAGAAATGTTCTTCCAGACCACGCCTTGAGGCAGGGGGGCAAGGCTGCAGACCTTCATCTCTGTCTCTCGTGTGTGTGTGTGTGTGTGTGTCTCTCTGTGTGTGTGTCTCTGTGTGTGTCTCTGTGTGTGTATGTGTATGTGTGTGTGTGTGTGTGTGTGTGTGTGTGTGTGTGTGTGTGTGTGTGTGTGTGTGTGTACAGCGATGGTTAACCTTGAGCCATCCTCAGGCAATTCATTTCTCTCTCTCTCTCACACACACACACACACACACACACACACTCTTTATAATTATACTAAGGCAGTTAAAAATGCAAGTAGAGGCACAATTAACCCTGAAGTGCAGAAGAAAGAATACATCTGCCCACATTGACAATACTAACTGACTTATACACACGTCCACTGAACTGGGCGCGCACACACACACACACACACACACACACACACACACACAAAATGTCACGGAGAGCCCAACGCACACTGAAACAAACGGGACGACTTTATCCGAGCACAATAAAGTATATATAAAACACTGCAAACACCCTGGTTACGACACGGTACACTTCAGAATAAGCGCACTGTGTGGTGACACGCCAAGGCCAGAGGCATAGATCAGCCACGCGCCCATCATCCATCTCTGCCGTCTTCCAGTCACAAGAGCATGGATGAAGTTTCACATGGAAGATGCGAGGTACACAAAGGGAAAGGAAGCACGTGTGCGAGCGAACACACACACACACACACACACACACACACACACACACACACACACACACACACACACACACACACACACACACACACACACACACACACACAGTGTGAAGGCCAACGCTCATATTTCACCCCAGCTAGCAGGAGCACCACAGAGGGGCACCAGGATATGATGCACTGAGGGAACTTAACCCCCCCGTGTCACTTCCTGTTCTGAGAACGGAGAAGCAACTGACAACAAAGGGTGTCACATGCTCTCCCGCAGCGAACACCAGGCGCTTCCTGCACCACGCTCCGCTCCACCCCATCCATGCTCCACCCTCCACTCACCCCAACCCCAGTTTCCACCCCATCCATGCACCACCCTCCACCCCTACCCCACACCACGTCTCCTCTCCCTCGGCAGGGAGGAACTTCGGCTGGGCTGACATTATCACTGTGAGCCTACATCCAGCCTTGGCCCAGACTGTTAACGGGTGAAAAAAGGAATGAACTATTGAGGATGTGATTACAGAACTTGTTGTCTGAAAGGATTCATTTGTGTGGGAGTGTGTCAGTTTGTTTGAATATTAATCACTACAAACAGGATTATTTTTTTTTTTGGTCACTATTGGGGAAATCTTCCTAGCCAGGGCAGGTGGTATTAACCTGCGTTGAACTAAATAGAGATACAGCAAGGGGAGCTGTCTAACATACGGCTGGAATATAATGGATGACAAAGTGCGGACTGCCCAGTTTCAGGACGCGGGGGAGAGGGAGAGGGGGCTAGTGTAAATCAAAATCATGGCTGATTGATTTACATCTCGACATGGACGATGTCAACAATTAACATTGGGTCTCAACAACTTGGCCTAATCCTTAATAGATACTACAGGTAGGCTGTGGACTTCATGGGGGATTGAACTCAGTAGTACCTCCCAGCTGAGAGTAGAACACCCACACCACTACACTAACCCACAGATTCACCGTGTTTTAAAGCAAAGTCTATGTGTAAAACAAATCTCCCTTCATGAAGTCAGCAGTACCACGTGATGGGAGCTATCTTGATAGGATGCCACGACCCCTGACGACACATATCGCGGGGCTTTCCATTCACGTACAAGTAGCGTGCGTCTGGAATGCGCGGGTGAGCACATTCCTCTGCCCAGTACAGAACGTCACCATGACTCCAGCAGCTCCAACCACCGAGGCAGGGGGCACCTCTGTTCCCATTGTATGGTGGAGCTCAGGAACAGCTAGCTGTAACACTGTCTCCTGTACAGTGACCAACCAGGCGGCCCCATCGAGATCAGAAGTCTATTCTCCGGTTTGGATCCGATCGGGATGCCCGGGGATTACGGTTGAAAAAACGTGGGGAGGGACACACAAGCTTTTGAAAGTTTACATTCCTCAACAGTCATTATGCAGTCCAGTGTGTGTGTGCGACCAGCTAAGCTACATGCTAGAACTGTCGCACACACTGTCCCTGATATTTGTCCACAGTTAAGGTTGACTGTTCTCTCACTTTTGTGTTTTCCATGAGCAGTCTTCATAGCGATGTACTAGGAATCAAAACATTTGTTAACAATAATACTTAAGATTGAATGGGAGGCAATCAGACCACCACCAGACCCTAGCACCACCACCAGATAGACCCTGGCTCCACCATTAGAACGTGGGACCACCACCAGACAGACCCTGGCTCCACCAGACAGATCCGTGCTCTACCACCAGACCCTGTCTCCACCGGAGTCCTGAGGTGGCCCCGCCGGTCAGGAGCCCAGTCGTCAGCAGCAGCGACAGCAGCAGCCGAGCTTTGGACGGCTGCCATGTTTGGTCCTGCGTGTGCTACCATTCATCCCCGGAGCTGCGGTCATCACAGCACAACTCAGTACGCGGCCTCAGATTTATGCAGCTCTGGAATCAGCTGCAGCCAATTACAGAGCTGAGTCATTCTGTGTCTAGACCCTTCTCTCTCGCTCGCTCTCCTTCTCTGCATCTCTCATTCAAATCACTCTGTTGAATCCCACTTTCCCAGTCCTCCATGCCTATTTTTTTTAATACAGATAAAAGTTATTATTCAATAATTTGTTTTCTCAACCTCTGCATCGCTCTATTGACCTTCTCTCTCCCTCTCCTCTATGGCTATGGCTGTAAAGGAAACATGTCTCTCTCCATGTTGGATCCTTCTCTCCCTATATGGTCTGTAGAAGAACTGACTGACATGAAGAAGGACCAACACTCCTTGATTTAGGAAAAGGGTTAGAAACGATGAGCACAATGTCATGAACCCACCACATGAACATCCTTTACAACTGTACTGTTTCCATTCTAGACATAAGCAAACACTGAAAATTATACACATTCTAAAACGAGAATCAGTTCTATAGTGATTACTTGTTTCCATGTCAGCGTGTTGACATTTAGTACTGACACACTTGTTACACTGCTCCTATGAAAACAACACCTGGGGTTAATTTCCTGTATGGATTTCACAACAGGCTTTAATTACATCAGTTTCTGTTTCCGGTTCGGCCCTCTCTCTCTCTCTTTTGTCTCTTTCATTAACACATACGGCAACTTCTCTTTCTCAATTCTAATAGAGAGGTGTGTGTGTGTGTGTGTGTGCGCGTGCGTGCGTGCGTGTGTGTGTACGCGCCATGCAGGGAAGAGGTTTTGGAAACAGCTAAATAAATAACGCAACAGCACATCAGGAGCTATTACCCTGTTCGGTACCTCTCAAACCCATTGGCTGGCTGGGAAATGTTCTACACAGGAAGACGGTGTATGCCCAGTGATTCACTGGCTGGAAATAGACAGCTAAACAAAAGACGTGTTCCAACCCCTATTTATACTTTCACACTTGGAGCGAAACCTAACAGGGCTCTTGGAATGTACTCAATATTCATTCAAGCATTTTCAAATTTTAGAAAATTTCCAGACCAAGATTTAGAGAATTATAAAACAAAACATTCTAGTGACAAAGCTAGAATGTATTGTATGCTTGTATAGTATTGAAGATAGGCAGGACTTATCCTTTGCATCCAAATCCGCTGTCAAATACACGTTACATTTGAGGCTCAAAACTGGGAAAAACATAATATCAAGATTCAATGCGTCTTTGAGTCTTAGAAAAGCACTTTATAAATCATTATTAAATAACACTACAATAATCAAAAGTTGAGGGTCAATCGTATTAAACAAAACGTTGTGAGCTCTGCTGCTGGTGGTACCAGTATCAAGCCCCTGTGACTTAACCATGCAGTACCACATCGGCCATGTAGCCAGCATGTTGAATGTGAGCCACTTCATCACGTCTCAATACACAGTAAACACACAGCAACCCGGTGACCCGGTACTCCACCCGGCAGCTCTCAACACGCAGGCGAAGACTCGACCCAACAGATGAACAACCTCCCAGAAAATGAAATCATTTCACAGACCCCGGGGATGGAAACAGGCTCTGCAGACGACCCTAAGCAATCTCCCAGGGCAACAGTTCAAACACCTGACTTTAATGTGACGCACACACGCGCGCACACACACACACTGACACACACTATCACTTACAGATGAGATTTGGCTGCGTCGAGTCAAAACTATGAGAAGGCCCACTGACACGCAGAGAGATAGAGTTGATTCACAGTGTTTGCATAACCCACAGACGTGTCTCTGGGTTACAAGATCCACCCGATTGTGCGTGATGCTTGCCCAATGGCACCTCTTCCCGGTTGTGGTCAGCAAACCCAGCCATGTGGGTTTGCTACGGAAAAAAAGGGGTTTAAACGGAAAAAAACAGGAAATCTACTATTTTCTAACTTATTTATGAGGATTAAACAAATAATAAAACATGTCATATAAAGCCATAGAAAGTGTTTTAGGATAAATCTCAGAAACCAAGCACCCACCCAGACCGGGGCCTGAGAACAACATAATGAGGGGTCCTGGCTGATGAGTTGAGGTGAATAGAAATAGCAGAGGGACGATGAGAGATGTTATCTTGTGATCCCAGCACTGGCCTTAAGGGAAACAGAGGCGTGTAAAGGGACACCTGAATGGCCAGCAGGAAGACAGAGCCCCCTGAATGGCTAGCAGGACCAGAGAGCCTTTATGTAACGACAGACTGAGGGACCTCACTGTTGTCCATGACGAGTGATTACGTCTCTGGGAATCAGTTCCCACGTGGAGGTGCTTGAGCTAGAGTGTATGTTTGAACTGTTGGGCATAATCTTTCACAATGATGTTAAAGACGAATGGAGTGCATTTGTTATCGAGTATATGGTATATAACCACTACAGAAAACTATAATGCACAAGCCTCTGACCCACTTTCCAAATGCAACCACGATAGCAACATATACATAACTACTAGACTGTAAAGTAGTTACGCCCATTCGGTTTTATGTGGAGACTTTACTCAATGTCAGCAACCATACTAGAGTTTAAACATCCGACAAAGGAAATCAAAGTGTCTTGAACTTTCACTCCACTGGGAAGTCAATCTGAAAGTGAGTCTGCGGGCGACGTCAACCACTGTTGGCCAGGCTGATGCTGACGAGATGATGTCGCCAAGACATTAGTGCAGAGTGCTCTCGCTGAGATGGTTCCATAAACCGCATGCATGCGGGACTTTTATTTTCTAATGCAGGAAAAATGTAATCTTAAATTGTAGATCAGTTGATATCACCTTTATATTTGGGATACTGCTGGAGACTACAAGAAACAAAACATTTATTATAACCACAAATGGAGAACAAATTTACTTTCCCAGTATAGTGAAACTAAACACGTAGCCGTGGCTTTTAATTTGCTAATGGTTTATTTTCCGGACACTATGTAGGGGGTTGAGGTGTCCTGATTGACTAACTTGGCTAAGTGGACAGTAGCTAATGCCATATTAAACTCCTCCCCTCTGTTCCCTCATTACCATCTTAACGTCAACATGACCTGGAGCGCAGCAATTAAAGAGAAAGCGGCCCAGCTGCGAAGCAATTAAAAGGTTAATTCCTTCTAGAACAGTTCACCAAGGTGCGCCTACAATCACATGTACCCTGCATACGCCCAAGGACAGTCTCCTTCAGCAGGATTAGCGTTTGGTTCAAGGTTCCTCTGCAGTTACCGTGTGCAAGAAGAACTCCAGGTACCGTCCTAGCTGCATCCATCCACGTCAGTACACGTTTAGTGACATTGTACATTGCACGCAATGGCGCGGGAGAGGGCCCCGACGGTGACGGTTCAACCAACGCGCCAGGCCGGCAGGCAGAACCCTGGAATCAAAGCGCCGAGCCCGAGCCACGCAAAGGCCTCCCAAAGGTCTCCCCACATCAAACGGCGGCTCCTTTAATGGCAGGCCGACAGGATTCGTTTAAAGCCAGCGAGGCGTTGGATCACACGCCCTGGGCTGTTTACAGCCCGGTTTCCAGGTGAACGCGAGGGGGGGGGGGGGGGGGACGTCGGGCACCAGAGAAGCATGCCCAGGCTTTGGTTGTGACACGTCAGGGGCTGCAGTCCCTGGCAAGTGCAGTGAGCGCGAGAGCGAGAGAGCGAGTCTACCTCACACTTTAGGGGACCACACATGGACATGTCGAGAAGATGCGTCACTTTATGTATTACTCACACACACACACACACACACACACACACACACACACACACACACACACACACACACACACACACACACACACACACACACACACACACACACACACACACACACACACACCTCCCCAGAGTGAATCTCACCCTACTTCACACCTCTCACTCACATTCTGTCCTCCCCAGAGTTTATCTCACTCTACTTCACACCTCTCACTCACATTCTGTCCTCCCCAGAGTTTATCTCACTCTACTTCACACCTCTCACTCACATTCTGTCCTCCCCAGAGTGTATCTCACTCTACTGCACACCTCCCACTCACATTCTGTCCTCCCCAGAGTGTATCTCACTCTACTGCACACCTCCCACTCACATTCTGTCCTCCCCAGAGTGTATCTCACTCTACTGCACACCTCTCTTACTCACATTCTGTCCTCCCCAGAGTGTATCTCACTCTACTGCACACCTCCCACTCACATTCTGTCCTCCCCAGAGTGTATCTCACTCTACTGCACACCTCCCACTCACATTCTGTCCTCCCCAGAGTGTATCTCACTCTACTACACCTCTCTTACTCACATTCTGTCCTCCCCAGAGTGTCTCTCACTCTACTGCACATGCCTTAGGGGTGACTTCAAACGTTGTCAAAACATCAGCAATATCAATTGATTCCCATACTGCAGCATCCGAGCAAAAAACCGATGCACGCAGCAGGTAACCGTTACTGGAAACATACAAGCCGAAGGAAATACACTTTTTTGACGTTGACTGTACTCACTCCACAGCTCAAACCAACCTTGGTCACATAACAAGGAAATGCAGACAGCTTCCCGGAAAACTCCAGGTCAAAAGGACCCGAGGATTTATGAGATTATCAGGCAGAAGACAACAGCACATAAAAGCGAATGGTAGGGCAGGGCTTGGTTTGGGGGCAGATGTGATGTTATTCACGTGGTTGACACCGGTGACGGAAGCGGGGTCAAGAGTGGATCAGGGAGACGGGAGAGGAAAGAGAAGAGGGGTGGGGCGGAGGACCGGATGGAAGACAGAACAATGTTAATATCGGAAACGCAGTCGTCTCTTCGGGTTTGCCCGCTCTAATACTCCAACTAACCAGACAGTCATTAGTGAGAAACGAGAGAAGCAACAGGAAGAGGTTGTTTTTCTGTTTGAGTTGTGCAATGTTTTCAGTTGAAGGGGACTTCTTAACATGCAAAGATACACAGCTTGCCTGGCACTGTCCTCTCTTCAAACCCTTACAACTGGTGTCCGCCCTCATGCTCAAGCAGACCCCAGCCTACAGCCTACAGCGTCTGGGGGGAACAATGGCCCAGCCACAGGGTTGGTATCAGCAGATACCCTGATGAGAGACGGTGCTGGTGGCCTGGGATTGACAGCGTTTAGCCTGCGTTACAGCTCTGTGTTCGGGAAGGGCTGGGGAGGTATTCCCACTGGATGGGTCTCCTGAAGCACCACAACTGTCTCACTTGCCTAGATTTTTTGGTGTTTAAAGAAGTAAATTAGTGATTTGTTGGATTTTCTATTGGGAAGTATCGCACTTTCATAAGCTTTGGCAATTCACGCCTGTTTTTTTGTTTTACTGTTGTAATGGGACATATCTAAAGAGTGTTTAACTACACATAAATCCTCTACGGGCCTCTGGGGCTAACAAGGTCGGTGAACCATTCAGGGATAGCCAACTGCTCTTGTTCAGATCGGCCTATACTAAGCTAACGTTATTAACGTTAATGAAGGAGTTAGGAGGAAAAAAAACGCAGACAAACGCACACACTCTCTTTCACATCTGTGCGAGAGCATGTTCAGCAGGTTACAGCAAGGAGAGAGTTGGCAAACTGCGAGATTCTAACAAAAGCGTGTGCGTCAGCGTGTCATTTGCATGTATGTGTCTGTGATCGTTCGAGTGGCTAGAAAGGAGGGGGGGTGTAGGGGACCCCTTTGGTTGCCATGGTGAGGTAGCTAACAAGAGTGTTGTGTGATTGAAAGAGAAGAGCGATGGTGCCCCTGCCTCGCTCCTCTCCTAACACCATTTGAGAGAGAGACAGAGACAGAGACAGACAGAGACAGAGACAGAGAGAGACTACATGTAACCCCTCTCACAGATAACACACACCAACCCCATATTACACCATTCACAACAGAAGAGAATAGAAATAGCTAAAGAATAGCAGAATGCAATGTTCACTGACGATGCAATGCACACACTATGAAAACAGTGATGCCAGAGAGTTGAGAATTGATCCAACACATTGGTGTTGTCCAACACAAGCAGCAGGCCTAATAAGCATGTCGGATGTCGGCTATTTGATACGCAATCGTCCGCTAGACAGGGCCATCCACCAGACAGGGCCTTCCACCAGACAGTCCAGGTGTGTCAGCCTCCCACCTCCCGGTCTGGTCGGCTCCACAGCCAGAGCAGAGGAAGAGGCAGCCTGCAGCAGTACCACGCCCACTCAAAGGTCGACAAGAGCCCGATGCTGCCCAAATGCCCTTGAGCAAGGGCAATTAAAAAGATCCAGACGTCCACACCCACAACCTGCTGTGGCATTGGACGGCACTGTAGGCTGATTGATTAGTTCTGAGCCGCGGCCCGTCCCTTCGCTGAGAAGACGGACAAGGGGGTAAATGCTAGGCTGACACAACAGATTTGACACACCTGTGTTTCCCCCTGAGTAGGACGAGAGAGAGGGAGAGAGGGTTTGGTAGGTGTGAAATAGATGAAGACAGGAATGAGGAGCGTTAAGGAGGGACGACAGAGGAAGGATAGATTATTGGCAGGGAATGGCTGGAAAGGGGGATCGGCAGAGTGTAGGGTGAACAGATAGATGTCATGGGTGCAGGGATTGATGTGTGGAGAGGGGTGAATGGGGGATGGATAAAGGTTGCAGGATAGGCGGGGTCGCAACCTGATTAAAGAGAGGAATGAGTGGGTGTGGACCTGCTCGGGCGGTCTTACATCAGATGCATTAATTATTGATCGTAAGGCAGCTTCAGCTTCTTGTGGGGAAGCACACATGCGCAATAGAGACACCGGCTATCGACTGTGAAGATGTTTTTTTCGCAACTCATTCATTGATGAACATTTTGTGCCCTTTTCTTCATGCATGTGCGTCTTCCAAATATGCAAGCTATGGTCCCTCACCACACCGGTACACGGTACACTACACCACACCGTCCCCGCCACACTTGAACACAATGCAATCAGTAATCAACCGATTATTTGGCCCGTTTACAAGACGCCCCAGCAGAATTACAGGACAGATTAGCGGGCCAGTGTTTTTTCGCGTTGTATTATCGCCGCTAAATGCAGCCAGAAAAAAAGACAACAGAAGGACAAGCAAATAAGTGAAGTTGTGCAATACGACATGATCAGCCAAACAACACCCCGATTTCAACTCACATGATCCGAGGTCCGCTCGATACCGGGCAGTGCTGTGCGTGAAGACATTGTCCCTGAGTGATCTTCACCGTCTCTGGTCGGTTAGGAACGGATGTTTTTCCCGGGATTAGGACAGCACCCTGGATATAGAGTTGGCTTTGGCCGCAGAGCAGCAGCAGTCTTGCCAAGCAGGCTGTCGCTGTTCCTGGGGGCAAAATATGCCTCTCTTCGCCGGTTGAAACCGGGGTTTTAAAAATGAGCTATTGGTGGGTTTCTTGTAAAACAATTTCCATCATCGTGTTGGATAAAGGCGACAGCGATCACCGAGAAGTGATGCAGCGAAAAGAGCGGTGCAACCGGCTATACATTGGCGTTAAATCCACTTCATGGCTGCCCGGTGTCGGTGGGAGAGAGGCTTCCCAGACCGTTGTAGTCTCATCTTGGAATAATAATAATAAATAAATTACAAACCTACCGATAGGTTTCGTTTCCCAGTCGTTATCGTACCATTTCGGTTGCTATTATTCAGACAGCTTTTCAAGTACCTTCAGAGAAAGGGGAAGCTACATAGTTGAGTGTTGAACCGATGTGAACAACATCGATGGAGACAAAAACGCACAAGGAGGACCCGCTTCGACCATGGACGCGGAGTTAAGAAAATGTATTTAGGTGGACAAAGACGCCGATGCGTCCGAAATCAAGCGCTCCCTGGCAAAAAGTAACAGCACCAGAAGTACCGATCAACATCTCTCCCCGTGGAGGAACACAAGGCCCGGAGAAATCAATGACTGGGGGGCAAAACTGCCGATAAAGAACCGACGGATGTACAGTGACCTTCTCGTATTATAAAACCCATAGCCGTGGCTTCGCTTTAAAAAAGAGAAAGAATTACATGCGGTACAACTCAATTAGCTTAGCCGCGTGGAAATCAAAACAAACATGTTTCCTGTGTCAGAAACATATTCATTGAACTATAAAAAAAAAACAGCATCCCTCGGAAAAGAACTGGCGACCGTGACAAGAGCCGGAGGGAGGGACGTCAACGGGAATAATAGGCAGGGCTGCAGCTTCTGTGCCTTCCCGCACACACACACACACACACACACACACACACACACACACACACACACACACACACACACACACACACACACGCTCGCATACTCACTCTCTCGCTTGCGCGCGCACATACACATACACACACCGGCACGCACACACATACACGCACCCACCCTTCCCCCATTTTCTTAAAGGCACAATCGCACAATTCAATAGCGGCAGCACGCTGTGTGGAGTGTGTAAATAATATCGCCGGGAGCTGCACAGAACTGACTACAAAGTTAACCTTTATTGGGTCAGGTATTCTGCTCAATGTTTGGATGGGTTGAGACAAGCCCCGATGTTGTTTACTTTAATGTAGGCATACTTGTACATGTATTCATTAGGCAGACGCCTTTATGCAAAGTGAGAGGGATTACAATCAAAGCATACCAACCAGGACATTCCTGTTTTTTTGTATGTATAGCCACTGCTTATAAATCCGCCATCGCTAAGTTCGCAGCTGTCACTCTCCTGTCAGAGACAACACCATTGTGATATTAAAATAATAAATCAACATGATGAAGTTCATCACGACACAGACACACATGATGTAATATTGCTGACAACGACAGCACACCCAAACAACATTTTGGTTTTGTCTCATCATCCACAGGGAGGGGATTTGGAACATGGCGTAACCATGGTTACCGACACGGACCCATGGTACCCATGGGAAAACTAAACAAGAATCAGGGGTGGGGGGGTGGGGGGGTGAGTGGTGGGAACCTCATGCTAGGTTGAGGTGAAACGAGTTGAGGACGTATAGGATGTATATGGGCGGGGCACCAGGGAGATAGGAGCTATAGGAGGCTAGTGCCCAAGGCCACAGAGACACAGTTCATCAATACTGATATGCATTAAAATTGCAAATAAGCACATTGCTATTGTAAAGTGAGCCATGTTTTCAGTGTTACAGGTCACACACACACATGTTTCAATCAAATCAATTGATCCATCAATCATCGGCTACCACACGATCGTGCAATAAATATATAACATTAATGGCAGCTATACAAAAATAGAACCCACTAAATAAATAACAATTTCCAACAGACCAGCATAGCTAATATTCAAAGACCAACTTTCCCACCTCAAGGGTCCAACCCCTGAAGTTTGACCCCCCCCCCCCCCCCCAGACACCCCTAACTGACTGCCAGCCAATAGAAGCCTCACCTGCACGGATCTGCTTCGAACAGATCTGATCCAGGGCCTCATCCTTCGGTAAAGATGTTCCCTGATCCAAGACGTTCCCGTGTTCTACAAGTTCCCGTTGCTGGAGGTTCCCGGTCCTAGATGTCCCCTGGTTCAAGACGTTTCCGGGCCTTGACGTTCCTGGGCCTACACGCTCCAGGTCCTAGAAGCTCCAGGTCCTAGAAGTTTTCCAGTCTCAGACGTTCAAGGTCTTCCCAGATGTTTCGAATCCTTGACGTTCCTGTCTTTGGCAGTTCCCAGTCCCAGACGATCCCAGTCCAAGGATGTAGGGTTTCAGTTGGCAGAGAGGACTCAACGGTGGATCGGAGAGCCCTAGCAGCAGCTGGTGGGTACAGACAAAGAGAGGGCACCTAATTCAGACTGACTGTGTTGCTGTTGGTTTGCCAAACCCCAGACCAGCTGAAGCGGACAGGGTCGATACTGGGAAAGAACATCTCGCTGGGTACTGCGAAACGCCAATGATTTTAGCTCTGTCCCCGTCCACATATCCATCCAGCCATCCATCGCAGGCCCAATCTGTTCCACAGGACCCAGATTCCGGCCAACTTTAGCTAAGCCAATTAGAGGCAGAGGCAAAACCTGATGTGGAATCATCAATAAGTATAATGGAGTATGGAAAAGATGGAGGGTAGGGCCGGACACTGTGGCTGCTTTCACTTATTGAATATGTGTGTGTGTGTGTGTGTGTGTGTGTGTGTGTGTGTGTGTGTGTGTGTGTGTGTGTGTGTGTGTGTGTGTGTGTGTGTGTGTGTGTGTGTGTGTGTGTGTGTGTGTGTGTGTGTGTGTATGGACAGATGGGAGGGTAGGTAATGATTTTGTGTTCTGGGTAGGACATGGGAGATTGATCCAGGCATTTCTGTTGTTCTTGCTGTCCTGGGAACATGCGCCAACACGCACACGTCACTCAGTCACTCACCCCAACACCATTTTTAATAGGTCTTATTGAGACACGAACCTACTGTATTGTCACATTATTAATGCTGGCAATGCAATATTTTTTTCTATTGATTTACGCTGTTTGTTATAACAGCCACCTTATAGCTGAGCAGTTATATTAAGTAAATTAGGTGGCTGTCTACTATGTCCCATGTTGTATTTGTGTGTCTCTACAACGTGGTCCCACGCAGAGCTAACCTTAGTCCCTTTAATCCTAAATGGATTAACGTTTAGAACCAACGTGGGCCACACGACCTGGTGCCAATCACCTCTCAGCGGGACAGAAAAAGCTCCAACCGTCATTATGCTAAACCATAAAATTACCACTTAAAGCATTTTTTTTTAAATTACCGAACCCAAACAGATACAATTTCTTACGAAGTAAATTGATAATGGACGATGTTCAGGTGATGAGTATTTAACTTTATTTACTCACCAGATCACACTAACTATCACCACGGTCCTGGCAATCCCAGAAAACGGTGGGAAAGTAAGTAAATCCCTGAAATAAAGTCCTTCAAACCTTTACACAACACGCTGCTGTCTCCTTCTTTTCAAACTAGGCGTGGGATATGCTTGAGGGAATTGTTTGTTGTTGGGCCGGTTGATTAGTGTAATGCTGTTAAGAAATATGCAGTGTCATCCTAATCGCTGCATACCCGGTCTATAAGTGACACTGCCATCTACTGGGGAATAAATACCACTAATAACGCGCACTCATTTTCATGCCGATAGTCGCTTCTTTTATAAATGCTGCATGAAACAGCAATTCCCATGGAGTGGACATAGGAAAAACACCAACACATACCTGATAGACAATGTATATTGTGAGGAACATCTTCAGTGAAAACCAGATCTGTTCACTAAAAACAACTTGTCACAGCTATTCCAAAACTATATTGAGTGTTCAGCCTCACACAAGATAGCACACATTCTAGTGGATTGTAAAAAAAAAAAAGCAGAAGAAAGAAGCACCAAATAAGTCAGTTTGAAGTCTTTTACTTTTTTTTTCTTCAGTTTTACTATAATTTTTTCAAAAGTCTAAACATATTGCCTGTTGTACTTCTGTATCACAGAAATACTTGGCCACGAAAAAATATTATAAGGGAGGGATTTCCAGATATGGACAATTTTAGACAGTTTTGACAGCAAATATATTCTTTAGTGTTCATTTTAAATGTGCCATTCATTAGTGTTCACATGAAATTACACTTGGTTACAAGTTCGCTTATTAACCTTTACATTCTTTAGTTTTTTAGTATTTTAATTTATGGATGTTTCCTAAATTTGTTTATTGAAAAACAATCCATAAACCTCTAATATGTCTGTGTTTTGTGAAGCATTTTAAATGCTAAATTAGTCACCAAGTCAGTAACGATGACAAATACTTTGACCTGTATCTACTCGATCAATGTCCCAATAGACAATTGTCCCAGCCAGTACACAGTTCATGGAAAAAGAGTCTCACCCTACAGCCCAATATCTCCACATAGTGGCCTGTTCCCCCATCATCATAAACACACAATACTCAGCTCCCGTCTCATCAGTTGGAGCACTCTTCTGTTCCAGTGAGGAAAGCCTGTCGGCCATCTTGTGTTGAGGTATCTCTGCCCATATGTTCCTTGTTCCTCGGTAAATCATGTCCAGTGTGGTCACCCTCATAAAACCCCTCTCATCCCCTGGCTGGCTCCACTCTATTGATTTTCACAGAACTATTTTTATACAATGTGTAAAAAATTTGTCAGTGAGTCAGACCCATCATAAACCAATAGCACGATAAAATAATAAACCACGGAATTTCTTAACTGTTGATCTGATAGAAAATGAAAAGGTGAGGCACACATTCAGTTTTACGGTAGGACTGCCATGCTAAAACGTCTACAGTCTGGTAGGCTAAACACAAAGACTTCTTTAAATATAAAAGGAATCTAAATCCAGAGTTTAGTCAGTAACGATGTGCATCCCCGTCTTCTGAAACTCTAGTGACTTGTTGTTTGATTACTCTTTGCAACACTGTGTATTCACACAGCACAAGAGCGAATTCATCTGCCACGCTCAGCTCCACCATGTGCACTTTTACCACCAGCACAGGTCCAACAGAACCAACTCTGCCAGCGTGGAAGGCAAGCTGCAGTGAGGAGAAAAGCAGCGGCTCCCTTTATTGAACCACAGAGCTCTCAATCCAACTCATATGTCCGGCCATTCATCTCTTCAATCATCTTTCCATCCGCCCATCCATCCGTCCATCCGTCCGTCCATACAGCCATCGGTTTACCAGCTACATTTGCTTCCCCCTTGTGTCCCGTCGGTGAGTTTCAGGTTGAGTAGAGACACTTGTGGTCCTTGAGGTTGCGCAGGTAGGCGAAGCTCTTGCCGCACTTGTCGCACATGTACTGCTTCTGTCCCGTGTGGATCTGCAGGTGGGCCTTCAGGCTGTTGCCCTGGTTGAAGCTGCGGCCGCACTGCTCGCAGCTGAAGGGCTTCTCGCCCGTGTGGATGCGCTGGTGGCGGTTCAGGTTGCCCGAGTTGCTGAAGCATTTGCCGCAGGTGGCGCAGCTGAACGGCTTCTCCCCCGTGTGGACCACCTTGGAGCGAACAGGGAGGGAGACATGGAGGGAGAATTCGTCAATGCATTTGATTTTTCTAGACCTCTGTGAAGACATGGTTGGTGGGAATTAAAGCGCAACAACACACTCAAATTAATTAAATTATTTTTGATGAAATTAAATCCATCTCCCAACTGTCAGCTATGCTCTTTAGAAACCACAGGAACCTTTGTTCACATGGTCTGGGATTGCCCTGGTGTCAGAGACTTTTGGAGTATGGTGTCCAACAGAATGTCTGTAGTGCTGGAGCGTACCATCCCCTGCTCCCCAACTGTCCTATTGCTGAACGATTTCACTTGTTTGGATCTTTCTTGGGTGATGCACGGCAGCCAATCGGTGCCAGAACGCTCACTACACACCAGCTTGAGGTGGAGAGTTAGGGATGAGGTGGAGAGTGAGGGAAAAGCTGGTTGATGCACCAACGCTGGTTTCTGGTAGGCCTTACTGCTGCCAAAAAGCTTATAGCACAGAGATGGAAAGCACCTCATGCTTTATCTAATCAACACTGGGTGAACAGTTATAGATCTGGCTAAGTTAGAGAAATCTGTGGCCAGCATGCATGGCGCGCAAGCTAAAAACATCAACTTGTGGTCATCCTTTATCGTTAGTATGTTGGGGGAGTAGCCATGATTTACTTTCCTTCTTCTACTTTTTTTACATCCGTTATCCTAAATTTCTGACTCAGACTTAACAACTCTACTGAGCTGTTCAGATGAATGATTTTTTCTAGGTGGGGGGGCAGGACCTGTGTGTGTCTGTGTGTGGGGGGGGGCGGGGTGGTGCGTGTTGATGAATGTTGTGTGTTCTCATTTGTGTATGTGTAACTGTTTAATGTCAAATGTTGTCTTATTTGCGTTTATGCCTTATTGGTGTATGTTGTCTTATTTGTGTTCAGGTGAAATGTAGTATGTTGTCTTATTTGTGTATATGCCTAATTGTTTTCTATGACTATCTGTTTGTTGTATAAATCATAAAATAAAAAATTGATCACAAAAAAAACCACACTCAAATCTGGTATGATGAAACAGCACCATCTACTGATGACAGCTGTTTCCAGGACTAATTCAGTCGATCATATTAGAAATGGAAATTGTATTATTATATCATGTTAATTACGCTGGATCATGTGCCTGTAGTTGGATTATAGTGTTTGGTTGTGCATTATTAAAGTGGAACAATACTTGATGTATTGCCCATCGATCAGGCCCCGCCCACCTGGTGCGACTTCAGGCTGCTGTGCTGCGTGAACATTCGGCCGCAGATGGCGCAGGAGAAGGGCCGCTCCCCGCTGTGCGTCTTCTTGTGGATCTTCAGGTAGCTGGCCGACTTGAAGCTCTTCCCGCACAGGCCGCAGCTGTTGGGCCTCTCCACCGTGTGGTGCTGCTGGTGGGCCCGCAGCTCCGCGACCGAGCCCAGCCGCACGCCGCACAGCACGCACGCGCACGGGAGCCCGGCGGCGTGCGTCTGCAGGTGGGCGCGCAGCGAGTCCACGCAGGCCTGCACGGCGCCGCACGCCACGCACGGCAGCGCGCCGGAGCCCGCGTGCGACGTCTTCTGGTGCATCTTCAGCGCGCTCTTCTGGATGAAGCACTTGCCGCAGGTGTCGCAGCCGAAGGGGCGCTCGCCGCTGTGGATGCGCTGGTGCCCCTTCAGCGTGTCCGCCTGGTTGAAGCTCTTGCCGCACGTCTCGCAGCTGAAGGGCTTCTCCCCCGTGTGGATGCGCAGGTGCCGCTGCAGGTTTCCGGCGATGGTGAAGCGCTTGTCGCAGAACTTGCAGTTGTAGGCGCGCTCGCCCGTGTGCACCATCTGGTGCATCTTGAGGCCGTGGGCGCGGTAGAAGGTCTTGTTGCACTGGTCGCAGTGGTACGGCCGCACATCCGAGTGCAGCCGCTGGTGGTTCCTGAGCAGCTGCTTCAGGGTGAAGCCCTTGCCGCACACGTCGCAGACGTGCGGACGCTCGCCTGGTGCGGAGGTTCGGCAGGGGGAAGAAATGGAACAAGGGTTTAGTCGTCGCTTAAAAAAGGAAGAAACGACACAGTGAAGCACACATTAATGCAGTTATTTAACCAACGTAAAGCTCCACAGAGCTTGATGAAAAGAAGCTAAATGAAGCGGCGCTAAACCAATCCCCGGCACGCACCTGTGTGGAGCAGCATGTGCGCGGTGAGGCTGCGTTCGAAGGAGAAGCCCCGCCCACACTGAAGGCACTGGAAGGGCTTCTCGGCGTTGGCCCCGTGCACCGCCTCATGGGCCTTAAGCTGGAGCCTCTTGCTGAAGGTCTTGTGGCAGTGCTTACAGCTCAGGGGCTGCTGGCCCGAGCCCGGGCCGTCCCGCCTGGGCCTCCCCCGACGGGCCTTGGCCCGCACTACCCGTGCCGTCCTCCCCTGGATGTACACCGGGTCCCCTTCCTCCTCTGCCTCTGCCTGGGTCATCCATCACAGAGCTTTTCAGTCATTCAGCGGAACAGTAATGAGCAGGTTGAGGTTGAGCATCCTGCTCAAGGATGCCTCCTGCAAACCTTTCATATTGCTTATAGTCCCACCACTATTAGACTAGAGGCTGGTTCAGAGTCGTTTTAAAAGCCAAACTGCGTCGGGCCGAGGGGCAGGGAGACTGACCTGGTAGTCCGGGTCATTGCCATCGTCCAGGCCTTGGTCCTCTTGGTACTGAACTGAATCTGGAGACGCTTGGTCTGGGAATGACCCCAGGTCCTCCTCCTTTATCAGCGCTGGTCGCACATTGTCCTACCGGAGAGAGACAGGCTTTGAAATGTCTCTATGTAATTCAACTTTTAAATGCCTTCATTTAAAAGCTGACGAAGATGCAGACGATCCGACTGAAGTGAAGAAAAAAATAACAGAATTCTAGACAAAACTCAAAAGGAGTGTATCTTTATAAAAGGGCATCAAATATATTTTCGTAGAACATCTTCGCTAAATGTACCTGGTATGCTCTGCCCTTCCAGAGGTGAAGAATCGGTGATCGCTTCACTCCTGCAATCCCGATAGATACTGTGGAGATTTAGATGGAAGATAAATAAACAGAAGGACAACAAGTTAGCAGAAGCCGTAAAACACATCTTTATGAGGGACTGGGAAGTGTGAGAGAAGTGTTGGGAATAGGCCCGGAAGATGGAGAGAGAGATCAAGAAGGGATAAAGAAGCTCATTCATGACAAACAATGAATGAGGTGGGGGAGGGGGGGAACTGGGACTGGAACCAAACTATGGACTGCTAGGGTTTGGGTTTTCTACCTCGGCGAGACTTCCTTCCGACGCGACGATGTGCGTGTACCACCTCTGTCGCCACCTCCTCCCCCACCTCCTTGCCTCCCTCCTGATCCGCTCCTGTGCAGAGGAGGCCGTTGGTCCAATGGCCCCCGCGGACCTCCCTGCTCTCCTGCTCCACGCTCAGCTCAGCCTTCACCTCCTCCAGCCTCCTCTTCAGCTCCTCCTTCTCTGCGTCTCCCTGGGCCACCTACAACCAGACGTGGGGGAAATATTACACAGCACAAAAAGCAAATTGGTTTGAATGGGCCTAATCCAACATGTGGCCATCTTGGTTATAAACACGGTTACGATACACTAAAGCAAAAATATTGATACAACTATTTATATTTCAGACTGGTATGGTTAAGCAGAACTGGTTAACAATACCATACTGGTAAGCCATTTTTGGTATATCGTGTATACTGTATGTTTAAGTACTTGCTCAGAGGCCTGGCCATGGAGAATTGAACTAGCAGACTGAAATAGCTATATATGCTTTTAGATTAAATGGCAACATTATATTTGTATTTATTATTATTCATGGCACACGTTGATGTTATTTATGTTATCCTATAAATAGGTGACGCGGAGTGAGTGGGGGTTTACTTCTAATCTGAGCAGAGAGGAGCACTCATGGAACAGAAGGCAGATCTTCTCAACCACGTCCGTGGCCAGAGAGGTCATGATGACGTTCAGCTCGAAAACCTGGGAAAGCGGGAATAAAGAGATTGCATTTAGATGGGCCTATTAAGCAATAAAAAATAATAACATTCGGATCTGACTTATGAATACGGCTTATTCGCATGAGGGTAATTTTTTATGTCAATAAATATTTATATAGAAATATTTGATGCACCGTTCTGCGTTCACTACTGACAACATAGAAAAGCCCGGCAATGAAACCATGTGCAACTTGTAGCTGATATTCATCTAGACATATGACAGATAGAAACATCATCAAAATGGCGTCCAAACCAGTTCTGTCGTTAATAATGAAGCTACAAGATTAATGAATTTAATATGATATGGAGTTAATAGTAGTGGGTGAAATGCCTGGCAAGATGTTTTTGGGGCATCCACTCCCGTTTAGATGGGTAATTCGCTGCTAGCTCTTCTATTTCTATGATCAGCTGTTTAGCCGCAAGGCACTAGCAGGGATGACAACACTAGAAGGAAGGCTGGCCCGCCAGATCCAGCTGTTAACTCAATAACACAAACATTTTCACACAAAAGGCATTCAGCATACCTTCTGTTTTGACGTTTCGTGTGTGTTTTCTGTCACAGCTGGTACTTGTGGGACCGATGAATCGGACATATCCGCCATAACTTTGGTAATTTCTGTGACCGACGCTTTGACCATGATCTCCAAAATGGAGCTTATCTGCTCCTCAAACGCAGACATTATTAAAACTTTAAGTACATCCAACTTGCAATGCTGGGATATGAAGAGAGAAGTACTGTTTCAAGAATAATTGAAGCAATACATGAAAACAACCGGACAGCTTAGGTCACGGACATCCGTTTTGTTTCCGGGTCAATCATGACATTTATCGTTTAGAAAAATACATGACTGGTAACGCCCCCCTTAAAAGTATTCATACTGCACTTAATGTTTCATCAAAGAGAATATACATATAATATGAAGTGTACATATATATGTCATTATATACACTTATGTTTCAATGATAAACAAAACGGGTTTTCTCTATCGTTGGGGTGAGGTGCGATGGACTTGAATAGGCTTTTCCGTTATACGTTCCGCGCTTAATATTTACCTTCCGAGTCACATTTTCTCTAGGTCATTGTGGCCAATGTGGATAATTTCGCCTCCCCTACTGCTTCCTCCTGTTGTTTAGGCAGATATAAAAATATATGCTTCTTATTGAATATCTTTAAATGGTAATATATTATTGGTATCAAGTCAACGTTGCTTTGCGGGCAGGGCCGTATGTAGAATTGGACTGGGGTGGCACAGGCCTGCCCTAATTATTATATGTAAATATATATATTATATAAGACATGGCTATATGTAGACTATAGCCATGGTATCTCAAAATAGCAAAGTGTGGGATTCCTGCATGTTTACTTTTTTGTAAAAAACGACTAAGAATAAGGGACCTGTTTCAGCCAGATACTATGAGACGCTTTGAGATTAGTTTTTGGGCTAAGAGTTATATAATAAAGCAAGTACTGCTGTTGTGCTTGAGCGTCATAATTAACCTCAACCGCTGCCTAGACGGATGCCGCCTTCAAAACGCTCCGAGTTTCGGAGGTTCGGACCTTAAGCTCGGAGGAAAGCGCTTAGAACAATCTGTTAGGTCGGAAATTCTGCTCAGAGTTTTCGAGTTTCGAGTCCTACCAGTCCATGTCACAACAATGGATGCCCATTTCACTGTCATTACATTGATAGACTAACGTGAACTTGCAGAAAACACTAAGAGGCGAACTTAACACCCATTCTAACATTTGCATTACGATACATTATAGCTTACAATTATAAACATCACCTGATAAATTCTCGCTCATGTTCAACCATCACAAGCAGATCTAATAACTGATTCATCTGTTCTCTATGAATACAGCAAAGAAGCGAAATGAGGCCCGTGCAGTCATCCATACTTTCCTGAACACTCTTATTTTGGAATAAGGGAAGGTTTACATAAATACACGTAAGCAGTGGTGGTCTCAGGGGGGGGGTAGGGGGGGAGTGCCCTTCAAGAGTGGCGAATACGAGAGAAAGTGCCTTATTGGCTGCCCTTTACAAGTGAAAAAAATTATTGGGTGCCCTCTGGTGCCCCTTCATACAATAAATGATGGTGATGAGCCCTCTAGAACAAGAAAATTTGATAACGTGGCTCAATGAGTGCCCTCTTAATGCACCTTACAGTATCTCCATGGTTGAAAAAAAGTGCCCTCAAGAGTGGTGAATACGAGAGAAAGTGCCATACATGATGCATCATAGCTTTTTGCCCGCTGGTTGGGCCCCATGTTGTGCAGAATGTGCCCTTTTTATTTTTTCGCCCCTGCCCTTCAAACAGTCTGAGTCCGCCACTGCACGTAAGAGCTTCCGGACTGCCGAGGGCTTCGAAGTTGTTAGGAGCTCCACACATCCACACACACCTCGCCCCCAAGGGCCCTCTGTCGTGACCTCAACGTGCTTCGGATGAGGCACGTTGACGTCACGAAGAGATTGGCCAAAACTTCAGGATTCTACACCTGTTTTCTGGGGAATGCCGGTGCTCTTTTAGCAACATGGACAAGATGGAATCGATTTCTTTGTTGAAGATCATCACGAAAATATCACCACATTTTAAACAAACAGATTTTTGGTTCACTGCACATTGAACTTGAAAGTGCTATTATAGCGAAAGAAATTGACGATTACTTCAGCCAACAGACAACCTAGGTTATTTTTTTTTATTAGTAAACTGAATATAAAAGAATGAGTGTGCATACTTCAATGATTAACAAAACCACATTTTATTGAGCATTTTGCCTATGCTGACAAACGGACGTTCTTGTGAGCAGAGCCAAGCATCAATACATCGGAGAAAGTGGGGCAAAGCAGCGGCAACGCGCCAGCAGGCTAAACATCCGTCCCATCACGTGCTCAAGAAGGTTGTTGATAAACCGCAAATGTTGTCGTTTTTAGATCGCCATATTTGTAGTTGCACTAAAATCCATTACTATTAACTCTGCTGTCTTTAGACTCTCTTACAGTTTGATCGTTTTGGGTTGCTAAGTGGCACACGGACTGGATAGCAGCATTGCTAGCGAGTTAGCTTTTATCCCACAAGTAATCCGATGACCCCCGGTGTGCCTGTAGCATAAGACTGCACAGTAAATATTAGTGTCATCAGTGAACACTATGTTTTATCTACACACTTCATCGGATCGATTTAGTGTTGGTTTGCCCAGCTTTCGAAACACAGTGAGTCCGAACTAAGAGGGAAGCCATTTTTAAAGAAATAGCAGGAGCACATTCAATTATCAACTATCTCAAAAAGTTAGAACATAAATCAGAGCATTCCCTCCTATGGGCCTATTCAACCTGCCTAGATCAGGGACCTACAGTAATGCAAACAAATCGAGTGTAATAAAGGGTGCAAATAAAGCGTGTCAATTTGTGATGCCCTTTATACTCACAATTGCGCACAATTCTTGCTTGCATCCCAGCAGCGACCTACGTGTCCTTTGACCTAGCCATGTCCAGACGTCTCCACATCCCCTGTGAAGAATCTGCTCATTCATCTTCTTTCATTTGTTGAGTTGCTTGCTCCAACATGCATGTAATGGATTGCATTGATTTGGCATTCCTGCCTAAGGTTAGATAGATAAAATGTGTTGATATACATTTAAAAAACTAAGGTAGAAAAGGCTACCATATTAGGAGTTGTTTTCTCTCGGTGAATGATAAATAGACCTCATGATGGTTCACCATGATTAACGACACCTGGTGCGGGCAGAATTCAAAAATCCTGACGCAATCCGCTTCACGTTGAATGGATGAACGTTTTTCCTGAAGACAGAAAAGTGAGCGAAGGAGACTCCTGCAAGGAGCGGGATTCTCCTCTCCGATCCCAACAAACACTGAAGGTATTGAGGTCGCGGAACAACCCCCAAAGAAGAAAGGCTGCTGCCACAGTCAGTGGATTGGCAAAAACAAAACGTGTCTTTCAGAAAGGTCTACCGCCTCTTCTATTCACTCAGAGGAGCAAGAGTCTGAATAGATTCTGAGTAGAGTTTGAGTGGATTTAGGTGAACTCCTGGTGGGGGCATACTGTTGCAGCGTGCAATAGACAAAATAAATGATGAAATCAATAAAACCCCAGAAAAAACAACATCTGAACTGCAGTTGTGAGGAATTTATACAACGACAGTGACCCTAAAAAGCCCTCCATATGTCAAAGGATGTTTTATAAATTACAGTTCTCCGCCTCACCTCGTCCCATCGCAGAAGGGTCCCTGTTTCCCTAGGAAGTACATTCAAACCTCCCCATTCAAACCACACGACTAATAATCTAACCATCCGACATGAGGCGAAATAAACCCAAAACAAATCAGTGTGTCAGCTTGTCTCCTAAGAGCAAACCAACTCCCTGTTCTAGTGCTCTTTTCAAAACTTCCCAGCATTAACCTGGGTCGTCTAGCGTTGATTGCCCCGTGCTTCCAGCCCTACTGACTCCCACAGGAATCTACCTTGTCACTTGCTTTTATTTTATTGTGTCATTTTCCTCTTTATATACTTATGGCTTTGTGGTTTAGAAGACAGGGACGGGGGAGACACAACATCAACGTGATGGGGGACAGAATGAACGGACTGCACAGACAAGCATCTGTTGAACAGTGATATCTGGTCAAGCAAGACATGCAATCTCTCAGCAGCCATACAGCCATTACGGACATTAACCCTTCCGTGAGTTTAGCCAATCACGTAGGCAGATCTTTCCTTGGTTCGATGACTCATCGCTGCTATTGCTGTACCTTCAAGTTTGAGTATCATAGTTATGATAGTGTATGATGCATTTATGCTAACAATAACAAACAATGGTATCATTAATTAAGATTCATTAATATCTAGAATGAATCAATTAATGCTCAAATAATGAATCATTAACTATTAACAGTATAGTAAAAAATAAATGAGGCATGTTTATTAACCACAGTAGTGTTATAAACTCATTCAGTCTTTCTATATTCATTCAGGTGTAGTTTCAGCTCGCTACGAACCTGAAGAGCTTTATAACCTCATGCACTGTGACACGGACACTGAAAACCTCGGGACAATGAGTGTGTGTGTGTGTGTGTATGTGTGTGTGTGTGTGCGTCTGTGTGTTTGGTTGTAGTATGTATGTGTATGTGGCAGAGGTCTGCCGTGACTGGAAGACTGAGGTGGAAAAACAAGGGATTTAGGGGCACGTGTGTAAGCATGTAACACACACACACACACGCCAACATAAATAACCTGAGAGCTATGGAAACCCTGGGGAAGGGCGGAGCAGCAGCTTGCGCACTCACACGAGTGCGCACACACACACACACACACACACACACACACACACACACACACACACACACACACACACACACACACACACACACACACACACACACACACACACACAGACACACACACACACACACAGGAACATAAACATACATGTACGCACCGTTTTAAGATTACAGAAGTTTGTGATTGAATCACAGTCAGGCTTGGTGTGTCTTCCTTTCCACTTTACCGAAAACTAAGCAGGAAAAGAGTGAGAGTGTGTTGGAGCTCATTCAAAGATTTCACACGTTTTGTGTTTAAGAAGAAAGTCGATCAAATAAAGAAATCTGTGAGAGTGCGATTGTGTTTTTTCTTTTTTTACTTGCCTTAATTTAAAACTAATTCATGGAAATTATCCTTCTGCTGAACCGCAGATGCGAAACTGGATTAAAGGTTGCCGGGGGATACCAACTGTTCTGCTCCGTGTTGTAAACACCGAGGACTAGAGAGTTCTCTTCTAGTCTCCTATCCAGTCATCACACAATGATCCGTCAATAAAACAGCAATATCATAAAACAAAATCTCATGCATTATATTCTGATGTCAACTCAGAACCT
>NC_044063.1:8974556-8999556 GCF_902167405.1 Gadus morhua
CCAATGCGCTTTGCAATATTGACATTCACACACCAACCATGCAAGGCGACAGCCAACACGTCGGGAGCAGTAGCGGTCAGGTGTCTTGCTCACCTCGACACTCAGCTAGGAGGAACTGGAGATCGAACTAGCAACCTTGTGGTTACCAGCCAAAGCGCTCTACCTCCTGAACTACCGCCGCCCCCAGAGGTGGAGGTGTGTTGGCCATGTCTCATTCTTCAAGTCTTTCTTTAAATTTTTCTGTATTTCCTTCCTTCTCTGTTTATTTATGTTTCTTAGTTCTTCAGCTACCTTATCTACTTCTTTCTGGCCTTCTGTCTGTCTTTGCCTCTTTCCTAAATCTTTCCTTCTTTCCTCCCTTAATTTTTTCTTGAGGTCTTCCCCTTCCATTATTCTTTCCTTATGTCTTATTTTCTCCATCTATTCTGATGAGATAGATAGGGCATTAGACACCTTGACAATCATTTCCCTTGTGATCTATTGAGAAATCAGAGCTAACCTCAACTAAAGTGTCAACAATAACCTTGTAAACGTAAGACACAATATAGAATCGCAATTATGTTGACTGAACGTGGTCCACTTTAAACCTATCATTCAGGGGGTTATATGTGATTTGTGTGAGACAAAGCGAATGAGCAGGGCTGATATGGGGGAGGGGAGGGAGGGAGGGAGGGAGGGAGGGAGGGAGGGAGGGAGGGAGGGGGAGAGAGGCTGCAGATGGGTGCAGAGATCTCTGCCCTGGGAGGGCTTTGATAGATATTGAAGATGAAATGTTCCTCGCTCTAATACAAAGACCCTTGGGCTACTAGGGGGGCTGGAGCCCTGTGCAGCTCAGCAAGCAGGCCCAGGGAGACACACACACACACACACTGAAAACACACATACATGCAGACATGCAGAGACGCACGCACACACACACACACACACACATGCAGACATGCAGACACACACACACACACACACACACACAAACATAGACACGCACACAAACACACACAAACAGACACACACAAACATACATTTGTGTATGTATGCCTTTTGACATTTGAGGTTAAAGATGGGGCAGATATTCTAAAGGATGGTATGTTCTGCAGTAAGGCGAGACAGCGATACAGAGCCCTGCAGCGTATGTAACATATACAATGATACACTACAACTGTCTGATGTACTCCATCAATCCGAGTCTGCTTGCTCTGTCTCCCCCTCTCTGTAAGTCTGCTATCTCCCTCTTTCCCCCCCTTCGTATTGCTGTGACCAAGCTGACCGCACCCATTGCTGTTTATCCTTAATGTCCCTCTATCGATGCAGCCATCACCGGAAGACATCTTCTGAGAAAAACAGTCACGTCTCGTACGAAACAGGATTTAATGATTGCATATCTCGGATGTCCAGCCCTTTGCTGATTAATAACAGCCGTTGTTTGGATGTTTGACTGTGAACTCACAGGCTGTTTTGTTTGCTTTAAATATATTTGATTTGATCAAAATGCATGTTTATGTGTATGGTGTGTAAGTAAGAAGTAGTTTATGCAAATATTTTGTTGGCATGGATTGTCCTGTGGTATCTGGATTGGATAATTTGCAAGATGACCTTGACAAAAGAGATGTTTATGTTGTGGTACTGACTGGGGATATGTAATAAATTAACTTAATGAGTAAATAAATAAAACACATGGCGTCATCTTTCCGAGCTACCTTTCGTTCATGGTTTGGTACTGTACTTTCTTGTTGATTAGGAATTGCCTCTCGAAATTCAAACTTCCCATCATAATGACTTGAATCCCAAACTCATTCACTCACTTACTCACTCATTCATCCCACACTATCTCCCCCCCCCCCCCCCCCATCTCACTCTCCATCCCTCCCTCGCTTTACACTAACATACTCCCATCCTATCTACCCACCCTCTCTCCCCCCCCCCCCCCCCATCTCACTCTCCATCCCTCCCTCGCTTTACACTACCCACCCTCTCTCCCCCCCCCCCCCCCCATCTCACTCTCCATCCCTCCCTCGCTTTACACTAACATACTCCCGTCCTATCTACCCGCCCTCTCTCTCATCCTCTCCCTCACATCCTGCCCCGGGCCCCCTTTCCCGGGCCCCTGCCCTCCGCCGTCTGTACCTGGTTGTTGAGGAAGGACTCGGCCTGCTTGACGTCCCGGAGGAAGAGGTGGAAGATGTGGGCCTGCACCAGAACCTCCCTCCGGCTCTCCCACATCTCCAGCAGCTTGTTCCAGCCCACGTCCAGCTTCTGCAGCCACTGCTGCAGGGCGGCGTGGGGCAGCGGGGCCTCCTCCGTCTCCAGGAGCTCGTTCACCGCCTGCAGCCGCTCGTAGTCCTCCTCGTACCTGAGGAGGGGAGGAGGGGAGGGGAGGGGAGGAGAGGGGGAGAGGAGGAGGAGGAGGAGGAGAGGGGGAGGGAGAGGAGGAGGAGGAGGAGAGGGGGAGGGAGAGGAGGAGGAGGAGGAGAGGGAGAGGAGGAGGAGGAGGAGGAGGAGAGGGGGAAGGAGAGGAGAAGAGGAGGAGGAGGAGGAGAGGGGAGGGAGAGGAGGAGGAGGAGGAGGAGAGGAGGAGGAGGAGAGGGGGAAGGAGAGGAGAAGAGGAGGAGGAGGAGGAGAGGGGAGGGAGAGGAGGAGGAGGAGGAGGAGAGGAGGAGGAGGAGAGGGGGAAGGAGAGGAGAAGAGGAGGAGGAGGAGGAGAGGAGGAGAGGAGAGGAGAGGAGAGGAGAGGGAGGGCGCAAGAGTGGGGGGAGGAGAGGAGGGGAGAGGAAAGAGGAGGGGGAGGAGGGGAGGGGAGGAGAGGAAAGAGGAGAGAGGAGGGAGGAAGAGTGGGGGGAGGAGACAAGATGGGAAGGAGGAGAGCAAGAGAGGATAGAATACGAAAGAGGGGAGGGAGGAGCAGAGTAGAGGGGAGGAGAGGGGGAGGAGAAGAGAGGGGAGGAGAAGAGAGAGGAAGGGGGAAGGAGAGAGAGAGGAGAAGGGAGGAGAGGCGATGAGAGTAGGAGGAAGTGAGAGGGGGGAGTGAAGGGGAGGAGAGGAGAAGGGGTGGAAAGAAGAGGAGGACACGAGAAGAGGAGAAAAGAGGAGGAGGAGGAGGAGGAGGAGGAGGAGGAGGAGGAGGAGGAGGAGGAGAGGACAGGAAAAAACATTTCATAGAGGATATGACCTCTAGAATTGAATTATTATTATTCATGAACCCCCCCCCGGCAGTCAGTTTTGTTCCATGCTGCTCTGGTTTTTTCTTGTGTTGAGTTTATGAATGGTTCCCAATGTGAGGAATAGACAGTCTACGGCTCTACGCTGTACATTGTCTATGGGGAGGCTACGGCGAGTGCACCAGCAGACACTGTAACCCTACCGTCCGATCTCTTCCTTGAGCGCAGCGTGTTTGTTGATGAGCTTCTCAGCCTCCTCCAGAGTGTTGGGGAGCTGGTCGGAGGCCGCAGACGTCTGGGTCTGGACCAGCCAGGTCAGGAACGAGTCCAGGTCCTGAGAGAGAGAGAGGGCAGGGAGAGAGAGGGACGGGGAGAGAGAGAGAGAGAAAGAGAGAGAGAGAGAGAGAGAGAGAGAGTGAGAGAGAGAGAGGGCAGGGAGAGAGAGGGGACGGGAGAGAGAGAGAGAGAGAGAGAAAGAAAGAAAGAAGAAAGAAAGAAAGAAAGAAAGAAAGAAAGAGAGAGAGAGAGAGAGAGAGAGAGAGAGAGAGAGAGAGAGAGAGAGAGAGAGAGAGAGAGAGAGAGAGAGAGAGAGAGAGAGAGAGAGAGAGAAAGAGAGAGAGAGAGAGAGGAGGGAGCGAGACAGAGAGCGGGGGGGAGCAAGACAGAGACAGAGAGAGAGATTATTTTAAAAGGAGGAGAGGAACAGGTACCAGTGTGATAGTACCAGGTCCCTGTGTGTGAGGACCAGGACCAGGTACCAGTGTGTGGTGACCAGATACCTGTATGATATAGTACCATGTACCAGTGTGATAGTACAGGTACCAGTGTGATAGTGCCATGTACCGGTGTGGTAGTACCAGGTACCAGTGTGATAGTACCAGGTACCAGTGTGGTAGTACCAGGTACCTGTATGGTATAGTACCAGGTACCGGTGTGGTAGTACCAGGTACCAGTGTGGTAGTACCAGGTACCTGTATGGTATAGCACCAGGTACCGGTGTGCTAGTACCAGGTACCGGTGTGGTAGTACCAGGTACCGGTGTGGTAGTACCAGGTAACTATGATATAGTACCAGGTACCAGTGTGATCGTACCATGTACCAGTGTGATCGTACCAGGTACCGGTGTGGTAGTACCAGGTACCTGTATGGTATAGCACCAGGTACCAGTGTGATCGTACCATGTACCAGTGTGATCGTACCAGGTACCTGTATGGTCTAGCACCAGGTACCGTTGTGGTAGTACCATGTACCGGTGTGCTAGTACCAGGTACCTGTATGGTATAGTACCAGGTACCGGTGTGGTAGTACCAGGTACCGGTGTGGTAGTACCAGGTACCGGTGTGGTAGTACAAGGTACCGGTGTGCTAGTACCAGGTACCGGTGTGGTAGTACCAGGTACCTGTATGGTATAGTACCAGGTACCGGTGTGGTAGTACCAGGTACCGGTGTTGTAGTACCAGGTACCTGTATGGTATAGTACCAGGTACCGGTGTGGTAGTACCAGGTACCGGTGTGATAGTACCAGGTACTGGTGTGGTAGTACCAGGTACCGCTGTGGTAGTACCAGGTACCGGTGTGGTAGTACCAGGTACCTGTATGGTATAGTACCAGGTACCGGTGTGGTAGTACCAGGTACCGGTATGGTAGTACCAGGTACCGGTGTGGTAGTACCAGGTACCGCTGTGGTAGTACCAGGTACCGGTGTGGTAGTACCAGGTACCGGTGTGGTAGTACCAGGTACCTGTATGAAGCTCTGCAGCCGGCCCGCCACCATCAGCGAGTCCTCACAGCCCTGCAGCGTGCGCTTCAGCTCCTCCCACTCCACGCTGATGCCCTCGAAGGGGACCAGCACCTCCATGGCCCGGGCCGGCTGGGCCGAGGCCAGGTGCTCCGCCTCCTCCTGTCACAACACACACACACACACACACACACACACACAACCGTTAATACAGGGGCTCCGCCTCCTCCTGTCACAACACACACAACCGTTAAACACACAGACCCTTTCCTTTAGTTACTTTTGGATAAATTCTGTCAATTATTAAAAAAGATAAGGTTCCAACATTTATAATTCAACCTTTCTTTTTTTTTCTCTCTCTCTCTCTCTCTCTCTCTCTCTCTCTCTCTCTCTCTCTCTCTCTCTCTCTCTCTCTCTCTCTCTCTCTCTCTCTCTCTCTCTCTCTCTCTCTCTCTCTCTCTCTCTCTCTCTCTCTCTCTCTCTCCATCACGCTGTACCTGCAGGTGCATCAGTTTGGGCTCCAGGACGGACAGCGCCCCCTCCATGGTGGAGAGGCGTCTCTGCAGCGCCAGGACCCCCCCCAGGTCGCTGCCCGCGTACTGCGTGGCGTCGATGGCCTTCCGCTTGTCCTGGATCTGGGACTTGATCTCGGTGCACTCCAGCAGGTAGTTCTGGAGCCGCAGCACAGAGTCCAGGTGGTCCTTCCTCTGCTCCACCAGCTCCACGATCTGGTTCCACCTGGGGGGGGGGGGGGGGGACAGTCTCGTGGTTAGGGCGTTCAAACCATCAATGTCCAGCTGGAGGCTTCCCTGCGCAAGAAGCCTAACCCCTACCTGATCCTTAAAGTACGTAAAATAATCCATAAATAATCCATATCCATAAATAATCACTCACTTTAAGACCATTGGTTAAAAGTCTCAGTCTCGTATTGACTACTTTGTAATTAGATTAATTAGATTAATTCTTATTCTAATTATTAGTAAACATGACCGGGGGGGCGGTGAAGGAAGACATGTCTGGGGGACTTAGAGAGAGAGACGGGAGGCAGGCATGGAGCTGGTGATAGAGGATGTAATACAGGTGGGCTTCAGGGAGACGAGAGAGGGGCAGAGGGCAGGGTCAAGGTGGGGAAGACAGTGAACAGTGAGAGGAAGGACACAGAGGAGAGAGGGGAGAGGAGACAGGGGTGTGATGGAGGAGCTGTGAGACAGGAGAGGGGAAGAGAACGAGAAGGACAAGGTGGCTGCAGACAGAAAGGAGAAAAGATAGTGACGGTGGAGGTGGAGGAGGGGAGGAGGTGGAGGAGGATGGAAGGAGGTGGAGGGGAGGTAGGAGGAGGTGGGGGCAGAGCAGAAGAGCATGGGTGGAGGGCTGGGTAGAGGGCGGAGACGATCAAGGACAACAGGGAGGTTAGGACGGTCGTTGGATGCGACCGGCGTCTGGTCTGGTCGGACTTCGTCATACACCATATGCTGTTCTGATCCTGGTCCAGACTGACCCCCCCCCACCCCCCACCCCCCCCCCCCGACACACACACACACACACACACACACACACACACACACACACACACACACACACACACACACACACACACACACACACACGCTGGCCGGTGTGAGGTAATGGTGGAGGTGCTTAGAGGAAGACAGAGAGCTCCACATGAAGAAGAATGGCCGCTGACACCATGACCTCATACCCAAGAAGCCCTATAAATACAGAACAGGACGGCAGCCAGCACTGACAACCAGGGCTATCAGGAACAGGGTTCAACGGTAAGTCATCACGCAGGGCTCTGGTGAAAGTCATCTCATAATAACTTTTAGATGTGTAATTAACTTTTTTTCCCATTTATCTATTCATTCTAGTGTTGTTAAGTTGTGTTTGTATACTTCATATTTTTTCATAAAGGATATTTTTCTTCTTTGTGATCATACCTGAATCTTATGAATGAAGTCATTCATTAGCCATTCATCAGCATCAGCTGTAGGTCTTAGGTTATAATCGATTTCAGGTTGCTCCCTAACATTATTTTGCCATGGTGTCTTAGTAGATGCTCTGAGATGAGTTATAGTGAGGTGTGGGGACCACTACCGCCCTGGGACCTCTACTGTACACCCAGACCCATGCTAGTATTTATAGTATATGCCGTATTCACTGCATGTCATAGTATATGCATATGAAATAGGATAGGCATACAAATCTGAAGGGGTTCCAATAAATTATGCTGAAGATTTGTATTTTGAAAATAAAGAGGAACCAGATATTCATGGTTTGCAGAATTTTGAGAGAATGTCAAGATGACGTATGCAAACCAAACTGAAACTTTGTGCTGCCCTTTTGGAGGTGGTTTTGTGGTGTAAGAGATGTTGTTTTCAGTGTGTCAATCGGTATATTCCACGAAGTCTTAGTTAATTACTTAAAACAATACTGTGTCACACAGAACTGGTGCCATTCTTGTAAGAAAATGATTGAATGGGGCAGACCCAAGTCATGCACCCAAGAATAAAATCTCTTGAATCGTAACCAAGACAGAATACAACCTTTCTTAAAGGAGGGCAGACAAGAGGGTTTCATTTTCTACAATACATTTGAGAGCTGACCTCACAAGCCACACTCCAGTCAGGACAGATGGCCTCCCTGAGACCGGCTACACGTGCCAATGTCAAAGATAGCTTGGCTGACGGACAGCTCCAATGACCAGTTGAAACCAGAAGCAAATCAAAGGCCGGCCAATCCATGTCCGAGCAAGGCTGGAGCAGGCGGGAATTTAACAAGCAAGTCATCTAGGCTGAGCGTCTGTTGGTGTAGAACTGGGCCAACTGGACACTGATCCTCCGTTGGCTTTGGCGGTGACCACTACCAGATTCTTGGAGGATGTAGCTCCTCTGTTTTACCAGAGTGCCTTGCACAGAGTGCAGATGGTAGGGCTATATAGTGCCTGGCTCATGACCATCACCAAGAAGACTATTCTGGGGGGATTGAACCTCAGTCTTCTTTGAAAAAAAGGGTTCATCCAAAAGCAGTGGGACGAGGTTGTGGTGATGTATGTAGTGTTTTTTTGGTTTGGGAACTTTTCTTTCATGCAGAGTAAATCTTCCATTGGTTTGACTTAAGGAAGGTGAGCACCTCAATAAGCCTAGTCACCCCTTCACCCTGTGAGTCCCCCTTTCTCCCTCTCCTCCTCCTCTTCCCTGAGCCAGACTCTTCCTCCTTCCACCTCTTTGCTCCTCCACTAGACGTTGGAAGGACGCTGAGCAATCAAAGCCGCTCCAACCGGCAGGCAGACCCCACTGTGTACTGAGGAATAACTACTGAGTTGCTAGTGTTAGCCTGATTGCTATTATTAGCATTAAGTAGCGGTTCCTAAAAAAAACACAGGCAATTGCCTAGAGGATGAAATTTGGCAGAGGAACACCAATTATTCCTACAGATGTTCTTCCTGTGTTGTAATGGGCTTTCTGGGATACGGGTGCAAGGGGTTAAAGGTTAGTGGTCAGGGTGTAGTGACGGTACCTCAAGTGGAAGTGGTCAAATGTTATGGGTTTGATTTTATGGGTCAGGTTACCGCTCCATTAGCTGGAGTTTATACTGACTGTCTATGGGTTAGGGGTGAAAGGTTATGGGTCGGGTTGTAGCTCCAGTACCTGGAGTTCATACTGTCTATGGGTTAGGGGTGAGAGGTTATGGGTCAGGTTGTAGCTCCAGTACCTGGAGTTGAGGTGGTCCTGGCAGCCTCGGACCTCCGTAGAGGACGGGTGTCCTCCGTCCAGGAGCTGCTGGACGATCTGGTTGACGTCCAGGATCCTCCCCATCAGGCTGTTCATCTCCTGGTCCAGGCTCTCAAACCTACAGCCCAGGGCCCGGTGGGAGACATGTTGGTTTCCTCCTCACGTGTATATAAAGGAAGTTCTACATAGGCCTACAGAGAGCATGATGTCCCACCCAGCCTGCATTTAACAAAATGGAACTGAATCTCTTAACATAAAAACATCTGCTAATTGGCTATAGTAAATAGTAAATAATGACCCACTTTTAACTATGAGGGGGAGAAGGAGAATTTGGCCTTGGGCTACTAACCTAAAGCCCCTCATTCAGTCATTCTCTCCTCTTTGCCCTTCCAAAAGACTCCTCCTCCATCCCTCGCTCTTCCACTCCCTAACTTCTCCTCCCCTCCACCCCACTCATCCTCTCCTACCTTCCCACCCTCTCCCGATCGGTCCCCCTCTCCTGACCTCTCCTCCTTCCTTCCCATTCTCTCCTTCCGTCCCCACCTCTCCTCCTCTCCCGATCTCTCCCAACCTTCCTTCCAACCCTCTTCTCCACTCCTGATCTCTCCCCCTTCCCCCCAATCATCCTCTCCTCCTCTCTAACCCTCTCCTCCTCTCTCGATCTCTCCCCCTTCCCCCCAATCATCCTCTCCTCCTCTCCCATCCTCTCCTCCTCTCCCACCCTCTCCTCCTCTCCCGATCTCTCCTCCTCCAGTCCCTCTCCCCCCCCCCCCCCACCCTCCCTCCCTCCCACCTCCCCAGCCCTCACCTGTGCGCCACCACCTCCACGTCCTCCAGCCTCTCGGGCACCTCCATCTTGTCCAGCCACTGCTCCTTCTCGTCGATCCACAGCTCGCAGGCGTTGACCTCGCTGAACATGCGGTAGACGGCCAGTGCGTCGTGCAGCCACTGCTGCCGCAGCACCGCCACCTCCACCACCTCCGTGTACAGCTGCTCCGCCTCGCCCATGCGCACCTGGATCTCCTGGGGGGAGGAGGGGGAGGGGAGGGGGAGGGTTGGGAGGGGGAGGTTATGCAATAGGGGGTGTGGGGAAGGGAGGGAGTGAGAGGGAGAGGAAGGATTTGAAAGGGTGTGGAGAGGAGACGAGAAGAAGAGAAGAAGAGGAAAAGCAGTGGATGGAAGGAAAGAAGAAGAAGGGATTTCGGTTAACTTTTTTAACCTAGGTAAATTTTGCGTCGTCCAGTCAGCTGGAGATGATCAGATGCCCTCGTATTCAATCAGATTCCCCCCCTCCTTTGTTTAAAATGAGCCAAGAGCACATGGGTACCCACAGTAGTGCTCTCACAGATCAAACTTCAGATCATCAATCCAAAGTCGGCAGTCGAGCTCAAATCTAGACTGGGGCGTTTCTCTTTCTTCCGCTTCATAATTTTTAGTAATCATGTTGGTGGAGGCACGGATCTGTAAGGGCGTGAGTGGCTATTATCAGCAAATAAAAACTCGGCCAGCTCTAGAAAAACAATAAAGAAAAAATGGTCAACAACACTTTGTAGATGGACCACTGCAGAAATCCCCTTATGAAAGCTTTGTCTCTCTGTGCCCATCAGCTTGTGTTCGGTGAAACAGAAAACAAAGTGTAAATCTGCCCCTTCAGTGTCTGGTTTCCGGCCCAGTCTCTGTGCAGTCTCGTCCGTCTCGTTCTACTATAAAATAATATGACCGCTGGAGCCAATGCGCTGACCAAGTACGAACCACCTCTAACCTTTCCTCCATCCTATGTATCCCCACCAACACCACCACCACCGCCACTACCGCCATCACACCACCACCACAGTCCACCAACACAACCACCACCACTACCACCACCACCACCAAAGTCCACCAACACAACCACCACCACCACCAGGACCGCGCCCCTCACCTCCTGGTCGCGGTACTGCGTGGGCAGCGCCCCCAGGTGCTGCCGCAGCGCCACCACGTGCGAGCGGTGCTTGTCCACGGCGTCGCTGACGTCGCGGTGCTTCTTGAGCAGCGAGCGCGTGGAGTACTCGTCGTGGCCGAAGTCCTCGCTGGACACCAGGCGGTAGGCGTCCTGCAGCCAGGCCAGCAGGTCGTCCGTCTCGGTGGAGAACTGCGAGGCGTTGAGCGCCTCCTGCAGGTGGTGAAGGCGCAGCGCGGCCTGGTCCTCCAGGTTCTTCCAGTCCGCCTTCACCTCCAGGATGTGGTCCTGGATGCCCGCCGCGCCGAAGCTCTGCTCGCTCAGGATCTGCTTGCCCCGCTTGATGGTGTTCTGGTGGGAAGGGGGGGGGGGGGGGGGGGGGGGCAGGTTAAGGCGTTAATATCGCGTTAACTAATTAATTGATTATCGCCGACAATTATTTTCTGGTCGGGAGGGGGGGGCGAATATAATCTTTTTTTAGGATTATTCACACCACATCCTAAAAACACACATCACACACCTCTATCTGTCCATCAGGATAACAAACAGCAACACAACACAACCACAACAACACACAACACAACCACATTCCTGGAAAGAGAGACCATCCGTACTGAGCATGAAAAAATGGATTGATCGGAAAATGTATTCACAATGATTAAAATTGAGTGTTATAAAAACTGTTATAACACTGTGATAATACCATGCTGCAAAGGCAGCATGGTATTTAAAACAGTGTTATAACAGTTGGCGGTATCCCTTTGGCGGTATCCATTTGGCGGTATAAATTCCACCAAAGGGATTTGGGGTTTGACGGTTTGAGGTTCACCCCTGTTTGCATTTTTATAACTTTGGATAAAAGTGTCCACCAGATGGCATGTATTATATTATCATGAAAATTTGCTGCAGAAGTAAGTATAATGTCAAAGGACAAATGAAAACCGATGGAGCTTCATGCCCGTAAATACATCTCCAGGTCAATGTGTGTTCACGTGTTCCTCCAACAGGCTCCTCTGATGCGTTACTCTGGAGGGTGATACCTTGTGTTTATGCTGGAGGCCAACGGCAGAGAGCAGCACACAACAGATAACCAAACACAGCAAACAAAGGCATGCACACACACACACACACACGCAAGTGCACACACACAGGCGCACACAAACTGACACACATACACACAAACACACACACACGCACACACACACACACACACGCACACACACACACAAACGCACACACACACACATGCAAACACACACACACACACAAACACACATACACACGTACACACAAGCACACAAATGTACACACATGCACACACACACAAATGTAAGCACACACACACACACACACACACAAAGACACACTCAAACACAAAACCCTACCCCCACACACACACACAAATGTACACACACAGGAGCACCCATGCACAAACACACACACATGTACACACACGCACACAAACAAACACACACACACACACACACACACACACACACACACACACACACACACACACACACACACACACACACACACACACACACACACACACACAGACACACACACACACACACACACACGCACAAGCACACACATGTGTACACACACCCACACACAAACGTACACACACAGGTGCACCCATGCACACAGACATACACATGTACACACACACACACACACACACACACACACACACACACACACACACACACACACACACACACACACACACACACACACACACACACAGGCGGGGGGGTGGTACCTGCAGCAGGGAGCGGTGGGCCAGCAGCTCCCCAGCCAGGGTCTTGTGTTTCTGCAGCAGCTTGAGGACGCTGGTGACGTCCTTCCCGTAGCCCTGAGCCCCCAGGATGGAGCTCTTCTCCCGGATCCACACGGCCGACTCCTCCAGCTCCTGGAGAACACGCAGCAGCAACCCCCACACACACGGCCCACGTCACCCACCGGCACAGTAACCACAACAACACCATGGACTTCAACAGGAGGGCAGACGGAGAGCAGAGTGAGTCGAGGAGCAGAGAGAGGGGAGGGACAGACAGAGACACGGCGGTGGAGTGGCAGAGAGCATAGGAGAAGCAAAACAAATTACTGAATTGACAATTGCGACAGCCCTCTGGCGCCTCCTGATTGAGTGATCAGTGCGATGGCTAAAGAGGCAGGATGGAAATCAACTAAAAAGTGCAACTTTTATCTTTATCTTTCTGCTTTGAAATGATCAACGACCTTCCGGATCAGCCTAAATGTCGGGACTGATTGGCAAAATTAGCCAAATGAAACCGAGAGAGTGTTTAAATAGAGGTTAGCACAGTGAAAAGATGACTCGACTATTTATTTGACTGGGAATATTCACTGGGTCAACTGACATTACACTCATAGTCGGCAGCTGGACAGATGACTTCAGTAATTCCTTCCGGAAGAAACGACAACGCAGATGACTTTAGATCTTTAGTTCTTCAGTTAGCTAAATGGGATTTTAATGATTACTGCTAAATGGGTCAAAAGTAGTCTGTAAAATAAATACGGGTTAAGAAAACACATTTAAATGGGGATTTTAATTATACTGCCTGCGCATTTGTCTGTGCATTTTGGGGGAGATGTGATTCTGACTGTATTATGAGAACATGAAAATCTGCATAATTTTCACCCTTATACGCTTCATGTATACTTATAGCTAGGGCAGTGAAGACTGACAGGAAAGTGGGTTGAAATAGACGGAAGAACTGAAGCAGATCCGGCTTGTAAATATAAAATAAATAGTGTTTTCCATTGTAATGTTTTCCATGAGGTTGTGTGTTGATTTGTGTTTACTAAATAACCACACTGATAGCATAAGCAGCGTTGTGGACACTCCCCCTCCCCCCTTCCCAACTGGCCAGGGCTTTCCTGCAGTAGTAATAGTGTACAAAGCGGCGCTGGCCGTCCTTGCTCAACCAGTGCATGTGTACTTATAAAACCTTCACCATCTGCATACGAGGCATTCCGCAAACGGTCTCGATGCGAATTTGGAGGTCCACCAAAAACCAAGGTGTGGGGAACAACCGGCATATAGGATGATCCCCTTTGTGGGAGGAGCCATTGTGGGTGTAGCCACTGTGGGCGGAGCCACTGTGGGCGGAGCCACCGCAGGGCCTAACTGTGTGTGTGGGAGCCCCCATCGGGCGGAGGAACCCCTTCCCCACCCACCTGGAAGAAGGCCCAGAGCTGCCTGGACTCCTCCAGGTCCTCATGCCTCTTGTCCGCCAGCTGCTTCAGCTCCTCCAGACAGGTGGACACGTGGTTGACCCGGTTACAGATCACCTGGGGGTCGCACGGCTGGTAACCTAGGCGACGGGTACAAACAAATAAAGCAAGGTATTACGCTCAGGGGAAGATGACGGGTACACGTTGACGATTCGACCAGCTCAACGCGCATATGTTCAGGCCATGATCGTGTCGTCCTGTTGATGACACAGAGTTGGTGGATGTGGGAACTAGGAGGAGTCGTGGAAGGGGATGGAGAACAGGGGAGAGGTTAGGAAGAGGGAGTTCGGAAGAGAAGAGGAAGTAGGAGAAGGTTTGCACCCACTGCACTCCTGACCATCCCTGGAAGGAAGGAATCCCCCACATTTATTTTCAAGATTTCTTCCTTGCTGATTGAGGGAGTTTTTTCTTGTACTTGTGGGGGCTTGGGTCAGGGGGTGTCTAAAATATTTGGCCTGTGGTGATTAAGGGCTATACAAATACAAATAAATTGAATTGAATTGGATAAACAGAATGGTGGAGGGCTGAAGGTAGGGAAGAGGAGTATCGAGGAGAGCAGCTCCGAGGGGAGGAGGAAAGATGAGGAGAGAAGAGAAGGAGGCAGAGGAGAGACACAACCAACTTATTATGTGTGTGTGTGTGTGTGTGTGTGTGTGTGTGTGTGTGTGTGTGTGTGTGTGTGTGTGTGTGTGTGTGTGTGTGTGTGTGTGTGTGTGTGTGTGTGTGTGTGTGTGTGTGTGTGTGTGTGTGTGTGTGTGAGCCCCGCTACCTTCCAGGGTGGTGAACTTGAGGGCGGCAGAGTTGAGCGTCTCCACCCGCTCCGCCTGCACGCTGATGTCAGCCTCCTGCAGGCTGTGGGTCTGCAGCAGGTCGTCCACCTCCAACAGGTGCTTCCCAAAGTCCTGGGACAGCAGCTGGGCCTGGGGGAGGGAGGGGGGGGAGGAGTGGGAGAGGGGATGAGGGGGAGGAGATGAGGGGGAGTGGTAGAAGGGGAGGTAGAGGGAGAGAGGGAGGGAGAGGGAGAGAGGCAGGGAGAGGGAGAGGGAGAGAGGGAGGGAGGGAGAGGGAGAGAGGGAGGGAGAGGGAGAGAGGGAGGGAGAGGGAGAGGGAGAGGGAGAGAGGGAGGGAGAGGGAGAGGGAGAGAGGGAGGGAGAGGGAGAGGGAGAGGGAGAGAGGAGGGAGAGAGGGAGAGGGAGAGAGGGAGGGAGAGGGGGAGGGTGAGAGAGAGGGAGAGGGAGAGCGAGAGGGAGAGGAGAGAACAGGGGGAGGAGAAGTGTTGAGACATTGATGAACTTTGAAATCTCATATTGGATTCTATCTTATCCCAACTAATAAATATTTGCAAAATATTCCATTATTCAAATCCTCAAAATTCTTAAAATATATGGCTCCCTCTGGGTCCCTCCAGTCCCCTCCGGTCCCCTCCGGTCCCCTCTGGGTCCCTCCAGTCCCCTCCGGTCCCCTCCGGTCTCCTCCGGTCCCCTCCGGGTCCCTCCGGTCCCCTCCGGTCTCCTCCGGTCCCCTCCAGTCCCCTCTGGGTCCCTCCGGTCTCCTCCAGTCCCCTCTGGGTCCCTCCAGTCCCCTCTGGGTCCCTCCAGTCCCCTCCGGGTCCCTCCGGTTCCCTCTGGGTCCCTCCAGTCTCCTCCAGTCCCCTCCAGTCCCCTCCAGTCCCCTCTGGGTCCCTCTGGGTCCCTCTGGGTCCCTCTGGGTCCCTCTGGGTCCCTCTGGGTCCCTCCGGTTCCCTCTGGGTCCCTCTGGGTCCCTCCAGTCCCCTCCAGTCCCCTCCGGTCCCCTCCGGGTCCCTCTGGGTCCCTCCAGTCTCCTCCAGTCTCCTCCAGTCCCCTCCAGTCCCCTCTGGGTCCCTCCAGTCTCCTCCAGTCCCCTCCAGTCCCCTCCAGTCCCCTCTGGGTCCCTCTGGGTCCCTCTGGGTCCCTCCGGTTCCCTCTGGGTCCCTCTGGGTCCCTCTGGGTCCCTCTGGGTCCCTCTGGGTCCCTCCGGTTCCCTCTGGGTCCCTCCGGGTCCCTCTGGGTCCCTCTGGGTCCCTCTGGGTCCCTCCAGTCCCCTCCGGTTCCCTCTGGGTCCCTCCGGTCCCCTCCGGGTCCTTCCAGTCCCCTCCAGTCCCCTCCGGGTCCCTCCAGTCCCCTCCGGGTCCCTCCAGTCCCCTCCGGTCCCCTCCGGTCCCCTCCAGTCCCCTCTGGTCCCCTACATCTCCCTGTGGGTACCTGGGTGTCCTCCATCCAGTCGATCATGTACACCATGTCCTGGAAGGTCTTCTGCAGGGCCAGGTTCTGCTCCAGCCGGGCCTTGCGGCCCACCACCAGCTCCTTCAGGAGGCCCCACTGGCCCAAGATGTTCTCCTTGCGCGCCAGGATGCGGCGGATGTCGTAGTAGCCCTCGGCCTCCATCTCCCCGGCCAGCTCCACCACCACGCCGATGCGGTCCTCGTACGAGGCGATGTCCGCCTCGATGGCCTCGTGCTTCTTCATGGCCGCCTCCACCGCCGGCAGGTCGTAGCCAAAGTTGTCCTGGGGAAGGAGGAGGGGGGGGGGGAGAGGGGAGGAGAGCAGAGGAAGAGGAGGGAGAGGTGGGAGGGGTGGGAAGAGGGAGGAGGGGGAGGAGAGGGAGGAAAGGGGAGGAGGAGGAGTGGAGGGTGAGAAGGAGGGGAGGAGAGGGGAGGAAGGGGTGGGAGGAGGGGGGAGACAAAGAGGGGTGGGATGTGAGGAGACGAGGTGGGAGGGGAGGAGAGGAAGGGGTGGGAGGGATGGGAGGAGGGGAGGTGATGAGGAGGTGGGAGAGATGGGAGGAGACGGAGGTGAGGAGAGGAGAAGGTGGGAGAGATGGGAGGAGGCATTAGTTGAGACAGTGTTACTCGATTTGTTTGCGGACCCGAGCTGGTGGTCCTGGGTTCGTGTCCCTCACCTGTGAGACCAGCCTCTGGTTCTCGTTGAGCCACGCCTGCCTCATGGTGGTCTTGTGGTCGAACCTCTGCGCTAACAGCTCCAGCTTCTCCTGGCGAATCAGCTCCTTGCGCAGGGCCACGCCCCTCTCATGCTCCGCCTTCTCCAGCCTCTCCCACGCCTGAAGGTGTGGTGAATGAGACAATGCAGAACATGGATGTAATTCTACCGTCAGCCAGTTGGGGGCGTACAGGTGAAATGGGTAAAGGTTTCAATCATGTTTAGATAAAAAAAAGAAAATGCTTATCCAATTTTATTCTAATTTAGAAGTATTGTAAAAAAAACAACCATCATATTAGAATATGATCATTTCCTCGCGCACCTTATTGATGTCGGAAATTAGTTTTCCATCGTGAGGAACGTATGGCTTCTGATTGTTGGCCCTCAGTTTGCTCTGAATGGTGAAGAGCAGGACCTCTAGGTTCCCCTTCTCCTGAAACCTGGAGGAAGAGAGAGAGGGAACGTGAACGTGGATAATGGGAGGCTCAAGCTGTGCCCCAGCTTGTGTTTGGTCCCATTAATGTCCTGTTTACATGTGTGCATGTGTGTGCGTCTTTGTGCATGTGTGTGTAGGTGCTTTTGTGTACGTATGTGGGTATCTGTGTGTTCAGTGCCCAGAAGGCAAAAGTGGGCCTCAGACCAGAACCAATAGCTCCCTGACTCAGTGTGCTATGAAACATATTGCTTTCTAATCTGTGTGTGTGTGTGTGTGTGTGTGTGTGTGTGTGTGTGTGTGTGTGTGTGTGTGTGTGTGTGTGTGTGTGTGTGTGTGTGTGTGTGTGCATGCGTGGGTGTGTACGTGCATTGGAGATGACACATGGCAGTAGCATGGCTATGACTCAAACAGCACAGTGTGTGTTTGTGTGTGTGCGTGTGTGTGTGTGTGTGTGTGTGTGTGTGTGTGTGTGTGTGTGTTGTGTGTGTGTGTGTGTGTGTGTGTGTGTGTGTGTGTGTGTGTGTGTGTGTGTGTTTGTGTGTGTGTGTGTGTATGTGTGTGTGTGGTACAGATCCTAAGCATGCTGGACACAGCACCCGGAGCTTGGCTAAGACCAGGGTGTAAAGTAGACTAGAACTGACGCGTTCACAAATTGCGTGGCTGCAGGCATGCATCACATGTGCTGAGATCTAACCGCCTCTGTTATGCCTGAAGCCCCCCTCTGCCTGATGGGGGCGCTGTGACAGAGACTATCCTGTGAGCCTATGCAGAAGTGTGTATACCTAACCGTGATCCATAAAGTCTATTGATGTCTTGTTGACAACAATGGCTCCCATCGTTTGTGCAGCCATGATATCCTCAGGGAAGCCCAAGTTGTAGATTCGTACATTGTGGTGGGTGAGTTTCTTTGGTGGTTTTGCAGTGTACCAGGACAGATACAACTATAAATGAAGTATGATTACATTGATCGTACTGCTACTCTGGCAACATTATAACAGCTATGCCGATATAATTCCATATTATTGTCATGAAACGACCAAAAGCAGACAATGTTTTTTCTTCTGCTGACCACAATGAAAGCCTTCAGCGCTGAAAGTGCGCTTTTATCTATGGTTGTCAATTGTCTCTGATGATGTAGTCTCCAGCATCTCCTGCCAACAAAACAGGGAAACTACAGCCCCTCCATTTCCTGCTGGGCTAGTCCCCGAGGGGGTTTGATCGATGTGAACCTCCGGCAGGAAAACACCCAGAACGTCTGCCTACTTGATGGGCTTTTCGATGGTGCAGTAGGTGGTGAAGGCCTGCAGCTGCTGCTGTACGCCCGTCAGGGAGTTGGCAAACTTCTGGTTGCTGATGACGGCGATGGTCTTCTCGATCCAGTCCAGCAGGTCCGAGGCCAGCCCCTCGTAGCGGTTCACGATCTTCTCCGCCTCTACGCAGTTCTCAAGGACCTGGAACCAGTGTGTTGTTACAGTTATTTCTGTCCGTCCGTCCGTCCGTCCGTCCGTCCCTCCGTCCGTCCGTCCGTCCGTCCGTCCGTCCGTCCGTCCGTCCGTCCGTCTGTCCGTCCGTCTGTCTGATGTCTGTCTATCTACCTATCTATCTTTCAAAAAATCTGTCTATCTTTCTGTTCATTTATTATTGATCCTTTAAACAGTAGGTATGCTTCTCTCTTACATGTGTAATTGATGAGGTTTTCTTTGTGTTTTGTGTGTGTGTCTTAATACTTTATTATATTTTCATAATATAATATTGCATACAATATTGTCAAATAGATGACAGTGATGGAGAGAGAAATAAATTAAGAGTGTGTGTTGAAGCACGCATTAATGTGTATAACTCTTTCCATCAATTAGTGTGTGTGTGTGTGTGCATGTGTCTCCGTGTGTATGTGTGTGCGTGTGCGCGTATATGGGTGCGTTTGTGCTTGTGTGTGTGTGTGTGTGTGTGTGGGTGTGTGTGTGTGTGTACGCGTTACCTTGCCAACCCTCTTGCCCTCCACAATGAGGGCCTTCATCTTGGAGAAGTAGTGGTAGTAGGAGACCACGTAGGTGATGATGGATTTCTCATCAGGGTTCTCTGTGTTCACATCTGGACCGGAACGCAAGGAACCACTCGATACATCAGTCAGATGCACATGCCATTGGTCAGATTACAGATTACATTAGTCAAATACACATGACATTGGTCAGATTACAGATTACATTAGTCAGATACACATGATATTGGTCAGATTCTAGATTACATTAGTCAGACAAAAGATTCCATGAATCAGATTACAGAATACATTGGATAGTCGGATTACAGATTACATATTACATTAGTCCGATAATAGATAACATTAGTCTGATAATAAATGACATTACTCAGATCACAAAATTCATAAATTTGACTATAGATTATATCAGTCCGATTACAGATTAAATTGAGTTATTCACTGTGAATAGTTTTGGAAAAAGTGTCTTCTAACTAAATACTTAATAGAAACCACAAACACAGTGTACTACTGCTCTCAGTCACTTTGAGGGTACTTTCTATCGTCCACAATCGTCCTGTTTTTCACACCAGGCAGGCTGTCCCCCTGAGCCATGAATGGTCTCCATGCCCACTGTAGCGGACAGGGCTGGGTCAGGGCCCGGCTCCAGGCCAGGGGGGGGGGGGGTTCTGACTGACTGAACCCAGGAACACCAGCTTACCTTCGGGGTCCAGGAGCTTGGTGAGTCCCAGGCTCTGCTCTGCGATATTAAAGGCTTGTTGGAGGTTGTGAGTGGCATTGGAGCGCGTCAGCTTGTTGAACTCTATCAAGTCCGGTCTGCGGGGACACACAAGCACAGGGGAAAGGTTGGTGGGTTAAACTCAGCGGACGTATTCACTGTCGAACTGGGAGCCTCGATCATAGCTGTATTGGGTTGGCTAGCATCCAGCGGGCTAGCCCGCAAGTGTGTGGGTCCACAGCACCTGTGTCTGTGAATGAGGGCGTTGAAGGCCAGGCCATCTCTCCAGCAGGTGGTAAAGTTCTGGATGTTCACCTCAGAATACCTGGGAACAATGCAATGGGAAAATTGAAAACTTGCAACCAAAACAACTGCATTCACTCCGCATCATCAGCATAATACATAATTATGCTGTACTATTATCATTATCCATCAGCACCGCAGCGCAGAGATCCGAGCCACGACCCACCCTCGTACTGGATCAACCATAAACCATAAATCCCCAGCTCCTCCTAGCTGAGTGTTGATGTGTCCCTGAGCAAGACACTTAGGCCCAATCCCATTTCTACCCCTTACCCCTTCCCCCTACCCTTCCCCCTTGTTTTGAGGGGGTAAGGGGAAGGGGTAAGGGGTAGAAATGGGATTGGGCCCCTATCCCATTTCTACCCCTTACCCCTTCCCCTTACCCCTTCAAAACAAGGGGGAAGGGCAGGGGGAAGGGGTAAGGGGTAGAAATGGGATCGGGCCTTAACCCTAACTGCTCCTGACGAGCTGGCTGTCGCCTTGCATGGTTGACTCTGCCGTCGGTGTGTCGATGTGTGTTTTAACCGGTGTAAGTCGCTTTGGATAGAAGCGTCTGCTCAATGCCCTCATTGTGATTATATGGGATCCCTAACAGTAAAGGAGGGAGCGTGTGCGTCTCTATGGTTCGTCCTCTGTGGGCGGCGCGCAGCTCACCCTGCCGTCTTCATCTGGCACCACAGCAGCAGGGCATCCTTGGCAGAACGCGTCTCTCTGTTGTCCTCCGTCTCGATCTTGATCACCTGGATCTGATTTGAACACACACACGCACACGCACACACACACACACACACACACACACACACACACACACACACACACACACACACACACACACACACACACACACACACACACACACACACACACACATATACACACACAAGGACATCAGCTCAGAGTCCCCAGATTAGATGAAAACACAGACATAGAGGCACGCACGTCAATTACACACACACACACACACAAACACACACACACACACACACACACACACACACACACACACACACACACACACACACATACACACACCGTGCACACACTCAAACACACACACACACACACACACACACACACACACACACACACACACACACACACACACACATACACACACCGTGCACACACTCAAACACACACACACACACACACACACACACACACACACACAAAAACAAACACACACGCGTAGACATCAGCTCAAAGCGGCAAGAATAGATTAAAACACACAGACACATCCAGAAGGATATCAGTTCAGAGCCAAGAGATTGCTGATGTGATGACCCCACATTGCCTTTGAATCAACCAGATTTCAATATGCATTCCCTTACAAGTGTTCAGTTTCTTTGTTTGTATATAGAAGGACGTGTCTTTAAGATAGTATTGTCTGTTGAGGCTGAATAATATTCTGTTTATAATAATTATCAAAAAATTAAAATAATTTTGGTGTAAGAAAACGAAAGATCCTCTAACGTGATGTCATCTGTGATTGTGACCATTCGACCAATCACATGACAGTGACATGATCGGAGATATTGGAGCACACATACACACACACACACACACCCACACAAGCACATACAAACATAAACAAGTTAATGTTGAATCTTCTATACCTCATAACTACATTCACAGCAAAACTGTTTTAAATGTAGCCGTTCAACATGATCAAGTTCCTATACTTTTAGTGATCTGGATTCCTGATAGGGATCAATGTTTCAATCTATATTTATATATTCTGGGAAATATGCCCATCTAGTGCATTATATCGGTTCATTTTCCCATTGGAAGAATGAAATGCACCCTCGATCCAGGTCTGCAAACATTGATGCACACGCACCACACACACACACACACACATACAGACACGCAAAGACACCCACAGACTAACACACAAAGATGCGTGGCGCTAGACTCGCATACAAACCCTTGTTTGGGGCAAGGACGCCTAGCTAAAAGATAAAGGCTACAGTGATTGTAGCAACGTCAAATAACAACGCGTGTGGGTCGTTATTTGCTTTGGGGTTTTGAAGATACAAATGGATTACCTCGTCCTCTGCTGCTTTATGTCTCTCCCTTTATTCGATTGTTTTTGTCTCTCTTCCTTTATCTCCATCTATCTCTCTTTCTCGCTCTCTCTCTCTCTGTCTCTCTCTCTCTCTCTCTCTCTCTCTCTCTCTCTCTCTCTCTTTCTCTCTCATTCTACGGCTGTGCAGATACTGCAGAGGCCAATCCCTCTCTGCTGACGGGGCAAAGCTAACTTTCACAACACAGTGAGATAGAGAGAGGGTGAGAGAGAGAGAGATAGGGTGAGATAGAGAGAGAGAGGGTGAGAGAGAGAGAGATAGGGTGAGATAGAGAGAGAGAGAGAGAGAGAGAGAGAGAGAGAGAGAGAGAGGGTGAGCGAGAGAGAGAGGGTGAGAGAGAGAGAGAGAGAGAGAGAGAGAGAGAGAGAGAGAGAGAGAGAGAGAGAGAGAGAGAGAGAGAGAGAGAGAGAGAGAGAGAGGGTGAGCAAGAGAGAGAGAGAGAGAGAGAGAGAGAGAGAGAGAGAGAGAGAGAGAGAGAGAGGGTGAGCAAGAGAGAGAGGGTGAGAGAGTAAGGGAGGGGGAGAAAGAGAGGGAAAGAGCGAAGGAGTGATACAAAGAAGGTGAGATAGATACAGAGAGTGGGAGGGTGAGAGAGACAGAGAGTGAGAGATGGAGAGAGACAGAAGCAAAGAGATAAAGTGAGAGATGGGAGGGAGATAGAGAGAAGACAGAGAGACAGCGATATGGAAAGACTGAAGGCAATAGAACCAAGTGTGAGGAAGGAAGCCGGAGAACTGGATAACACACACACACACACACACACACACACACACACACACACACACACACACACACACACACACACACACACACACACACACACACACACACACACACACACACACACAGTACTGTCCTCCTTGTTATCTGTGTTCCCGTATTAATATATATTCACCCATTCACCCCCTCCTCAGTGTTTATTGACTAAGTGCCGTCCGGCGACACAGCTCAGGAGTAACAGTAGCCGTTGTAATCCTCCTCACTAAGCACATTTCACACGAGCACCAAGTGGATCGCCTTATAAAAGATGTCTCTGGTTTAACACAGCCGGCTAAAAATACAGCATCCAGCAACAATATGTCCTCTTCTCTCTACAGCCACTCCTAAAGCTACTGTTTTCTGTCACTCATCTTCTCGCTCTGTACCGGATAAGTCTGTCTCCATTACGGAAACACGCAAGTGTGCGCACACTGCACACTCACACACACACACACACACACGCACGCACCCACGCACACACTCACGCACACACCTATTTCCAGTGCACAAGACAATTGGCTTGTGGCACTTAGGAAAAGTAAGCATTGTAAGTATTGTGGGTCTCCCTTCAAGCTAACGGCAGTAAAGCTAACATTGGGCTAACACAGCGCTAAACCTCAATGGTAGGCTAACCTCCTCCATTATCAATGTAACACTAGCCTACACCAGCCAACTGCTTGATAGCATTCTAGCTTAATGTCAAAACGTGCATTAAGAAGTTAATGCTTTTAAACAACCACCACAATGTTGAGCCCAATTGGAACAGTCGTTAAGTTTTCTTCATATGAAATAGATTCACACCTAGCTTGGGAATACAATCTAAAAAGTCTAACATGTAAACTAAACCATTTTGGCCAGCCCTGGAAGCTCAAGCTAACCACTAGCCCTGCTGCGGTGGAGTGTCAGCAATAATCATAGCGGCTAATTTTGCTAATAGTTCTGTTAAATATGCTTAGTGTGGGCTAAAGAGTTACGGCCTACACCAGGCCCACACCAGGTCTCCAGAGACTCTTTCAGGGTATGTTCCGAAAGGACCCGCATTATAACACGTTTCCTGAGGAGAACGCCATTAACTGCTGCTGCTTTGTTTACACGGCGGCAACATATCTCCTAGCCCTGTGTGTGTTTGTGTGTGTGTGTGTGTGTGTGTGTGTGTGTGTGTGTGTGTGTGTGTGTGTGTGTGTGTGTGTGTGTGTGTGTGTGTGTATACGTGTCTTTGTATGAATATGCAATTTTGTATTGTGCATTACGCTCTCTAATGATGCAACCGTCCCGACGACGTTGACCAATCATAATTTCCCCGAACCAAAGCCAGCCAATCAGGAGGCTACCTGGAAGCGGAGGATGATGGTCCAGATGAGGCCCAGCGTGAGGCGGTGGTTGCCGTCGACGATGTCGTGGGATCCCACGTTCTCCAGGTGGACCCGCTGCTCCTTGAGGAACTGGAGCGCCTTGTCCACGTTCTCCAGGCAGTGGATCCGCATGCGGCCTCGCGTGGGTCGCGGCTGGGGGGGGGGGGGGAGAGGGCTTTTAATTTGAAAGCAGCATTTTGTTTTTTATCCTCAAACAGGAAGTCATTGGAGAATAGCTTAGAGACTTGGAGACGCCAAACAGAGACTTTGGAGAGGCAAGGACAGAAGGGCGAGCCACAGCAGGAGGGATTGAGGGAGAGATATAGCGAGGCTATGTCTAGCAAACTATAGCCGTTTGGAAATCCCTGTGCTAACACAAGCTCTACCTCTAACAACGACAACAAACAAACAAACAAAAGCCAAAATTACACTGCGAGAGAGCTCAAAAAGTGAGAGTGAGAAGAGAGTTAGAGAGAGAGAGAGGTTAGGGAGTTGAGGGAGGTGAGAGAGGGATAGAACAGAATATTTAAAGGGGAAAGAACATAAAAGTTTAATAGACTATTTCGCA